>NC_065517.1:11330917-11387696 GCF_006386435.1 Epinephelus moara | reverse complement strand
CCCAACCAGTTATTAGGTTTAGGGGGCAAACACTTTTTCACACAGGGCCATGTAGCTTTGGATTTTTTTCTTCCTCATTAATAAAACCCTTCATTTAAAAACTGCATTTTGTGTTTACTTGTGTTATCTTTGGCTAATGTTTAAATTTGTTTGATGATCTGAAACATTTAAGTGTGGAAAACATGCAAAAAAGTAAGACTTTTCACTTTTTCACACCACTGTATGTATATATATATATGTGTGTGTGTGTATATATGTATGTATGTGTATATATGTAGAGAGAGAGAGAGGGAGAGAGAGAGAGAGAGAGAGAGAGAGAGATTTTTTATATCAGGTCAAAGGTCATCATAATGTTCTGCAAAAAAACTTTTCTGGCCATTACTCAATGTCGTATCTCAGGAACAGAAGGGGAGACATTTGGTCAGATACTGAATTGGTGACACTAATCTTGGGTGTACTGTCCACCTCGAAACTCTGCTGATTTTATAGATCTTCTGTGCTGCCGGGTTGAAGATGTGTGCTAATCATCCATGATTTCAAAAATGTAGCTTCTTTACAACAACATCCATATTTGAAGTATTGTCCACTGTCATGGCTACATTGGAGTCTGGACAGACATGGATGTAAACTGTAACTACAAATTGACTGGATGTTGGTGGCATATAACCACAAGGCGTTCATTCTAGTTTTCTTTTTAATATTTTCTAAAATATTTATGGACAAAACAATTGTTAATTGTGTCAATAATGAAAATAATCATTAGCTGCAGGAGTATACAATCAGGAAAGAATATAAATTCCTGGATGGACTTAGGAGGGCAGGGGTGGCCTTTTCAAATGCTGGGTCACTGACACCTGTTTTTCCACTGTGGCATTAACACCTGCAGTAAACGGAGAGTGACCCTGATGCTCATTAGTGCTCTGACAGAAGCTCCATTTTGGACCTTGTACTTGCTGGGACATGTGTAGTGCTCACCTCTCACACAGACATGCTGCGCTGTCGTTTGAGAGATGTAGTGTCACTTTTATTTAGACCGAGTGTCACTCTGAGGAGCGCTGGTGTGGAATTGATGTCTGCAGCCCTGAGACAGTCTGTCTGGTGACCCACATCAACCATAACTCACCATATACCAACTACTGTAACATGTCATGGCTAGGACATGTTCAAAGTCACAAGTATGAGGTGTAACACATGATCTGCTATTAATTAAAATGTTCATGATAAGCATAGTGAATTATGAAAAACACAACTGCAAAAGAGGAGTTGAGTTAGTGCCTGGACAAATTTTACTTTAAGTCTTCTTCTGATTGAGAAGTGTGTACATACCCGTACAATCCTAAAGAGTGAAAAGGAGGTGGATGGTGTGTGCAGGGTTCAGTGGTGAACGAAGAATCCAAAAACGGTGAAGATTCTTGATGAATTGAAGTAATTGGGGATGGTGTTTAACAACAGCGTAGGTGCACTACTTGTCCATCTATGAGACACAAGTGTTTTAGATAGTGAGGTTTTAGTGTTTTGGAAGTACTGAGCATACAACTGGATAAATTAAACTTGAGTTATACTAAACAAGAGTTTTTAAACAGATGTTTTGATTTAGTTTTGCTGTTGTTAAATGGGAATCCCTTTTACTGAAATTCCCCAAGATTTTTTTTCCATTTTGGATTCTTGAGAAAAATGATTTTTCTTCCTGAAATGAAGCGTAACAAGGATCAGGTAATTAATATACAATTGATCATTTGGGGGATGAAGGATGTTTCAATAGCACAGACACCAGCATGCAACAGTCAAGGGTTATTAGTTCAGAATTAAGAGGTAATAATTATTCTTAACTTGTTACAGCTGAGGACAATTGCTGCCATTTCACATTTTATTTGACAAAGTCAATGATCGCCAAATAATTATTTTAACTCTTGCTTGCTAAGTCAGATATATGAATTATGAGATAAAATGTGGTTTAAAAAGTGCAGTTTGTTTGAGTTTTATTTCTCTCATTTGGTTCCAATTTTAGAATGATTCCTTGTTAAGCCATATTTTGATTTGTCAAAGTTCCATGTTAGGGGCAAAGGGTAAGAAGGCACAGGCAGCTAGCCTCCAGCATTGGCCAAAATTTCTAATCAGATGTAAGGTGCAAAAATGTTATTTACCACCACATTATAAAACTTTGTTATTTTACAGTTAAAATTTCTCCAGATTGAAATCAGGCGGAATAATTTTCTTCTTTATCATATTTCTCTCCTGCTGCCTATGATACCTAAACATGGTGGGACTGTGACTGATTGTGTCCCTCTCTGCTTGGTTACAGAGGATAAGGGCGCCACGCTGCGCGTCCCTGACCAGATTGAAATGGCTGCCCAGGTGGCGTCAGGCATGGCTTTCCTGGAGTTACAGAACTACATCCACAGAGATCTGGCAGCCAGGAACGTGCTGGTGGGCGAGAACAACATCTGCAAGGTGGCTGACTTCGGCCTTGCCAGGGTCTTCATGGTGAGTTGAAAGCGGTGTTGTATAATGAATGTAGCAAGTGTCATAGTTCTTGTCAGTATTCACAAAAAATTAAAATGTTAACTACACTGAAGAAATACTTGTATACTTGTATGTGTACTAGGTGTAAGGCCAGTATAAGTTGATCAAGAAGTTAATTTACCAAACAACTTTTTAAGCAATTTCACCATCACAGTCAAACTTCCAATGTCAAAATGACCACCAGTCTTTTTCTCATCTTGACGTTCCAACAAAATCAAGCATTAAATATTATCATAAGACTTTAGACTCATTCAAATACTGAAGTTTAATGATATCAACTTTATCAGCAACCAATAGCTGCGGTCTCTCCAGCACCAAACAGGAAGCAGCGAACTGGGCATTGCGGGGACTCGAGGTGCAAGAACATGAACAAGTCTCGGTTCTCCTGAACTGTGGAAAAAGCAGCAGAAACCAGTGGAGTTGTGGAGTGAACAAGAGTCTGTGTTTAATTTGGTGTGAATCTGATCCACCAACTGGCGCTTATTTTAGTGATAAATCTTAAATTTTGGAAACAGCTCCCCTCTCAGTCCCACACTGTCCTCCCACTAAATTTGCCCAGCTAACCAACGGAGACTGGCTGAAGTGAAACTAAAGCAAGCCCACATTCTCCAGTAATTATACACATTGTCCTTATTGAATGGCATGCATTATATAGTCTAATAAACACTCCACAACCCAAGCCACACAGTTTGTTTCACATTAGGTATTGTCAGCCCCAAATGCCTGCCGTGACAGCACCCATGTATCAAACACCGCTCTAAAATCACATTTTGTCTGGTCATGTTGTGAAATTGTGGACCTCTACACTAAAGCTGACTGGAAGTCAAAGTCTTGTGTGCCTTGTTTTGTTTCTAGAAAGAGAATGAAAATGTGTACGAAGCCAAAGAAGGAACTAAATTCCCTGTGAAGTGGACTGCTCCTGAGGCCATCCATGACAACAAGTTCAGCATCAAATCAGATGTTTGGTCCTTTGGAATTTTGCTGTATGAGATCATGACGTTCGGACAGATGCCTTACCCAGGTGAGACCTTATTCTGCCTTGTCATAAATTATTTATAACATCAAGTGGGAGTAACCTGTTCAGAGTTGTTTGTTGTTTGTCCAAGTGTGATAGTGGTATGAATATAAAGGATCAGTGTGTAAAATTTAGGGGGATTAAGTGGCATCTAGCAGTGAGGATTGTTAACTGCAACCAGCTGACACTTCTGGTTAGAATTCCTTCAGTGTTCATTGTTCAGGAGGTTTTTACTGGACGCTAAATTATCAGCAGAGGTCTCTTATATGTCATAACATACAGACCCGCTGATGTAAACTGGTAAAAAAAACCACTGAATAAAGCAGTTTCACGTTACAAATCAGTGTTTCTTCAATGCTGTTTGGGGATGGGTCACTAGCCTAGTACCTGCTAATGTGTGCTCACCTTTTTCCTCTGATAACTTAAGATCCAGGGGCTGGTTTCACAAAACACCTTAAGATTTTCCTGAGTCTGAGTTTAGGTTTCTTTAAACTAAAATCAATTGCACAAAACACCCTTAAGTCTTAAAGGTTTCCTTAAAATGTTCACTTAAGTATTAACGTTTTCTCCTTATCTCCAATCTGATGTTCTACACTAATATGAGAGCCCTGTTGTTCGAAGAAACAGAGCATTCTGTTTCTACACTAATTAACCAACGGTTAAGTTTATCACACATTATAACACTGAATAAAGCAGTTTTACCTTAATAAATTGTGTTTTTCCACCACTGTTTGTCGCAGAGGGCTTGCTAATTATGGTGACCGACGCAAATACATGTATGCCCTATCTAGAGCCAGTGTTTGGTTTGTCCATTCTGGGCCACTGTAGAAACATGGCGATGCAACATGGTGATTTCTTTAAATGAAGCCCCACTCCCTTTGTAGATGTAAACGGCTGATTCTAAGGTTAAAAAAACACAACAATTCTTATTTTCAGGCAATTATAAACAAAGAAAAACAGACTTGCTATATTACATTCAATTTCAGCCAATAAATGTCCCTAAATCCTCCACACTGGACTTGTAGGTAGCAATCTAAAAGTCACACAACCTTCCAGGTAAACATCTAACGCAAAATAATTGTCTCCCGCAAGATAAGTTATAATGTCCTTCTTCCAGGCATGACCAATTACCAGGTGGTCCAGAGGGTTCCACAGGGCTACAGGATGTCGAGCCCTGCCAACTGCCCCAAAGTCATGTATGACATCATGATGGACTGCTGGAAGGAGAACGAACAGGAACGGCCCACATTCGAGACCCTGCAGTGGAAGCTGGAGGACTTCTTTGACTTGGACGTAACGTCCTACGACGACGCCGGCCGTTACTAGCACACGGTCCTGGCTGAGACGTGGAAAGAAAGAGACACAAAAAACATTGTTTCTGCACTGACGCTAAATCAAAATCCCCTGAACCCAAATATCAACATACATTGATGTTTTTATGAAGTAACAGATTGAAATGTAATTTAAAATTCCACTCATTGCGGTCAAATGAAGGATCTAAAATGATCTCCATGACTGTATCTGACTGGCAGTGAGGAAGCTTTTACTACTGCAACAGTTGCGACGCTCCCGGTCTCACTTGGTTTGACAACTGAATGCACTTTGAGACAGGCTTTATGTGGGCCTAGCTTTACTCTTACAGCGGACTTGACTGGAAGAGGCCTCTTTCAGCAGAGACAGAAAGCTCCTATCCGTCCATCTCGACAAACTGGTTCTTCTTTCACTCAGCATAGCACACATTCTTTCCATTACCGGAAGGTACCTGAGAGGATTTACGAGCCGTGCTCACTCACAGGCTCAGTATGTTTGGCTTTGTGTCTCGTGAGGCAGAACGAATGGCAGGTGCCGTCATTTCCACTCATTCCTGATTGCATATGTAGCCAGTGAAATATTTAACATTATTAAAGGGAGGGGGGCTATTCTTATTAACAGACTACTTACATAAAAACTATTTCTCAGTAGAGTTAAGTCCACGCCCTCCGTTACATAATCAAATAGTTTCACTTTAGGTTTTAACCTTTGTGCCACTGTAGTAACTGCTGGCTGAACACAAAAGGACAGCACTGTCATGTTCTAATGACCTAATTTGTGCTTGAAAAAAGTATTCATGCACATAACTAACTGTAACTGAATAAGAAATATGTAATAAATTATGGCAGATACTATTTTCACCCAGCTGTCTGTAGCCAACAATGATATTTGGACCCGGAGTGGAATAGCCACTGAGGCTATTTACACCCGGGTGTATATTCCTGGCCATCCTAGCAAAGTGAAGATATGATGTTAACATAAACAGGTCTATTCATCTATTCTGGTACAGTTTATGTACACAGTGTGCATTCAGCAGCTTTATGGATCCTTAAAACTGAAAATAATAAGTCGACTAATTCTAAAAATAATGTGGACTCTGCTGACCCTCTGTGGACTGTGTCGCTCTTCATACTACATCACCTGACTTTCTGGCAGTACATTTGTGTGTTTGTTTGTTTGTTTTTAATTTACAACTTAAATCTCAGAGAAGATCTGAGATTGGCTAGTAGTAGCCCTGACTATGACCTACACGCGTCAACATGATGAGTACTAGCCAATCATCCATAATAACGCATCACAGAAAGGGGTGTAAATAGCCAAATTGCTGCATTGCTACCATTCTCATTATGTGCAAATAGACACTCCGTTAAAGCATATTAACATTTTAAAATATATTTAAAGCTGCATTCATCGATCCTTTTATTTCTTTGCCACTTGTGAGGAGGGCATTATCATCTTGAAGATAGTTTGGAGAAGGCATTGGAAAACAGTTGCTTATTTAAACATTCAGCGGACACAGAGCAACATTAGCATTAATTTGATATATGTATGGCCTCTCTGTAACCCAAGTTTGATATTCACTCTCTTTTAGCTCTCCACCAACCCCTGAGAAAAATCAGTCTCCTAACTGGTAAATGATCCACTATGTTCACCAGCAAGTTACTGTCTTTTTTGTTTTGAGCTGCCCTGGATTCAGATGCCATCAGCCCATTTTCTTTGGGTCTTAGTCTCATAGATATGGGTTAGAAGGGGCCTGCCACACCTACTACTATGTTCAAAAGCTATTATCAGGCCATTAAATGGCCGTGTGCACATCCAGCGTTATGAAACAGTCACTGTTATCAGGCCATTTGATGGCCGTTTGCATATCTGATGCTGTGAAATGGACGCAGTTTCACCTTCCTTAGCTTTAGGGCAGGGGTGGGCTACCTGAGGCTCTGGAGCCGCATGTGGCTCTTTAGCCCCTCGCAAGTGGCTCCCTGTGGACTTGACAAAAAATTATATGGAAATTTATAACTTTTTTTTTTTTACCATTTTAATTTTCAAATACTATGGCTTGGCACCTTTTCCTATACATTTTGCTGAACCTAAACAGCAGTTTTCCCAGTTAAACTAACTGTGGATTCCAAATCCAAAAAATAAAAAGAAAAAAATCGAAAGTTTAATAGTGTGTGGACAGATTTGCTTGCTTTCACCGCTAATGCTGCAAAGTTAAAGTACCAAAAATTATAAATGGACCACCTTGTAGTAAAAAATATCAGTGAATACTCTTTAGATCTGTTAGTAATATTTATAGGCTAATAAAGACTTCATAGGCTGTGTTACTTACATTATAAGGCTCAAATATATTTTGCAGCTTCAGACAGATTTTTTAATTTTATTTTTTTCCCCAAAAATGGCTCCTTTGATTGTAAAGGTTGTCGAATCCTGACTTAGGGGCAAAACATACTTGTTTAAGCGTAGGAAAACATATGGTACATCAGTTAAAAAAAAAAAAAATCTGATTTGAAAAAAAAAGTCAGTGTTTACTTTTTGTTTTACATGGGACACAAACCCCGCTCGCTTGGTTGAAAGTCCTGTATTTGTTTGACACCCAATGCAGACTTTCTTGCTCTTTATAACATGGATGGATAAAGAGAACTGGATACAGCGTTGGAGGCAGGACTCCGTATATTCCTATGAAAGTTTCTCAGTGGTGCTTGAAGCCAAAAAAGTTCAATTGCCACAAATAAAATTACCTAGATGTTCGGCAATACTTCTGTACTGTGTGGCACATAGAGCAGGCACACTAGAGTGTTCCACCAGCTGAGCTGGCTACTTTAAATTTAGCGCTCTGCTAGCTTAATGGGGATGAAAACATTTAAGTGTGCAACTCTTCCAGACTTTCAAATGCTATCAGACCAAATGGCTCAAATTCTGGTACTGAAATGAATCATTTTGCATTGATTGTGTTACTCAAACAAATGTATTCACTAATTAACAGATGTCTTTTTCACAATGTAAGTCTATGGGAATAAGTCTTTGAGAATAAGTCTAAGTCCACAGGGCATCACGTGACACGTGTAACTCCAATGTATGCCCAATACAAAAATGGGCTTCAAAGCCTGGTGCACTTCCTGTGGCCCTGCTTTATACTACATCACCTGACACCCTCCTTTGCTCCTGTCATAGTTATTACGGTCACACGAGGTAACCACCAAACAATAAATGGCCCGTTTAAAGGCCTTCTGAACCTTAGAGTAGGTATAGCAGGCCATGACGAACCCATATCTATGACACTTTTAACCACAGATAACAGCCACTTAATGGCCTGATGACAGCCAAATCAGCTGTGAGCAGGTAGCTTTTTTTGGCTGAAAATAGCTGCCTGTTGCATCTGAAAATGTCGCTCATGAGAGCTACGAGTGAATCTTTAATGCAGTTTTGATTTTGGATGGAGATTTTTTTTTTGTGGTTTTATCTGTGACATCCCATAAATGTGTGTTAAAGTTTGTTTAATGTTATGTTCTGTTAATTTGTGCGCACAAATGATTTTAGATATTTCTCTGTTATACCTGCCGGACCATTACTTGTTTTTTTTCCTGGAGCCCTAAAATCATATGGTCTGCCTCTGGTAGCTACATTGAATCGCTCCACCTACTAATTTGCAGTGCACTTATGCTTTCATAATGTGGTACATTACAGTAGTTAAATGCTTTCTTTTTTTCTTTTTTTTTCTTCATCTTTCGTCTTACTTATGTGGGAATTACAATATAATGTCTTAATGACTGAACAATGTGACGCTGGACTAAATCCCTATTTTTTATGATTTTTTTTTTTCCAAAGCTGTGGAGCTGATCTCAGATCTGAGGCCACATCCTTTCTGACCAACTGTAAGAAACTGCACTCCTTATCGGATGCTTGACACATATTTAAGTGTTCGAATCTGGTGAATTATCTCATGCTCTGATAATTTTCTATGATGTTTTTAGTGTCATGAACAAAATCTTGTTAATTGTACATTATAACCGTGGCAGTGTTTATATATCCTCCTGTATTTTAACATAATTATGCTTTATGTATGACATAATTAAATGATGTATATTTACTATGATCTTGGTTTGTTTTTGGTTTTGATTTGAAGCTAAACTGCTATCTTAAATCTATGTGTTTTGAATGAAGTACACAAACATCAAAATTAATCAGAACATATAAAAAAATAAAGTGTACAGGTTGAGCACATTCAGTGAAGTGAGGAGGATATTAATAATAACAAAAGTAAAACAATCTAAATAGGTTTAACAGCAGGCTGCAGAGCCTTCTTTTGTTGTTTGTCTTCTATGGAGCAATCTCCCTGCTGACTTAAGTCTCCTGAGTCAAACTCATCTTCTCGCACTCAGGTATTCTCATGGCTTCTCTGGTGCTCCATACCTGTTGATCTCACTCTCAAGGAACCTATTTACAGTGGATATTAACATGCGTTCCCAACACAGGTGGACAGCGGAGGCATATCACCGTTCCCACTTGTGTCAATCAAGCATCTCCAGCTGACCCCTTGTGTTTAGATTTTGTTACTGCATCCACACTCTCGCTAGCATGCTCACTAGTCAAGTTAGTGGTTGGGTCAGTACAGCTGGGGATATTGCTGTCGCCGGTGCACCAGTGTCATAATGGCCAAGTTACAGAGCACTGGCACGCCATCACCATGACAACCACAGTGTCCTAGAATGATGACAAGGTACTTGACAGGAATGCATCAGCATGCATTGTTTACACTACAAAACATATGTGGTCAGTTGCGTCCCTGACCACCTCAGCAAGTCTGATCGGATCACACTGTATCTTAGTGGTCACTTACACTTGTATGTAGCTGTCCACTTGTGATCAGATAACTCGATGCATTTTAAAATCAAGTATAAACAGGGTCAGTGTTTGTATTGGGTTTAAGACCTGAGTAATCAAAGTCCATGCTGATAAAGTCCATGCTGATAAGAATGTTAACTTCCTGAACAAGATTGTATCCCTCTGTCTATTTGAGGATGAGTAACCAAACTGTGTGCCTTCCTCTCCTTCTCTTTCTTTTTGTCTTTTCTGTCACTTTTCCTTCTTGCTGTCCTTGTGTGGTCCGTCCTCTGTCCAGGTCTTTATGGTACAGTGGAAGTTTTGAGGTCCAGGTCCTACTGCTCCTTAGGGGCACATAGAATTTGCTCAGTGTTTTCTCTGATTCACATTCTTTGTACATGTTTGCACTTATTTCACCTTATACTGTCATTCTGTTTCTCTGTATGGTGATTATAATGAAATTCAATCAGGAAGACTTTCTTTGTGTTCATCCATTCACAATTCTCTCTCTCTCCCACTCCTACTGCTTCCTCTAATCAGCTGACGGTGGTATTCGCTAGTCTAGTAATCCAATCAAACACCACCACGATCTCTATCAGCCAATCAGGATGTTACTTCAAAATTTGAAATCTGCTCTCTCTTCTGCTGCTGTCAGCTGACATTTTAGGCAGAATTATCACGCCCTCCTCCTCCAGTCCAGGACAAGCTCAACAAAGACTCATTCCTCTCTCATCCAGATCATCAGCACTTCTCCATCTTCTCCACATCCTTTTCTCATCTCGTCTTAACCACCTCTACCACCACCAGCGTCTAGGCCCTGGGGGGGGGTTCCCTATTCAACTATGGATCCATCACCCTCCTTAAATCATGCCAACTCGAAGGGGTCTAATTGCAAGAGACGTTTCACATTTTTCATTCTTATGTGCGCATGCTAATAAATATTCTTTTCACTACAAAAATGAGTCTCTCCTGATTGAACTATAGATATTTCTGTCTGTTCTGTGGATACGATATCTTCTGCATTCTGCTCTCTCCAATCTGTTGCTCTGCCTGCCTCATTAAAGGTTTTTAGTCACATGTTGTACAAACTGTCAAGCCCTCTGAGACAAATGAGTGATTTTGGGCTTTAAGAATACGACCACAGGGTGCACTCATAGTCTAATGGATAAGGCCCATACCACATGACTGCAGTCTCCACAGTTTGATTCTAGGTGGAGAGCGTTGTTGTGTTATACCCATCTCTCTCTCACCATGTTTTCTGTCTCGCTACACTGTCAGCTGTCAAATTAATACAAAATGCCCCCCCAAAAAGTTTTAAAGACAGGAGCCCCAGATACTGTAAGAGAGAAAATAAGAAACTCACATTGTTGACTTGTGCACTGAGTACAAGTGGTCAGCAGTGCAATGTTGTATCTTATAACAGACAGGCAAGAAAAAAAACTTGACAAAAATATATTATATTGTTATGGTGTTAGATAATCAATAACAAAACACAAATGAGAGAAACAAAAGTATGACCTTTTTTATTAAAATACCTTTTTTTAAAACTACATTTAGCAAATAACATAGAATAAGTGGTAAAGCTAATATCACATCTTGAAATTGCATATAAGCTGTTACTAATTTTACTGAACATACACTGGCTTTCTTGTAAAATATGCCCACATGTAATTCCTAAATTTGGCCACACAGTGGTGCTGACACTCCTCTGTTTACACTCACACCTCCTCCTGATATTTGATCGTCGGCAGCAGAGTCCGTCACTGTTCTCTAAACTAAAACCCGTCGTCTGTGACAGTTTAACCTGCAACCTTTTGTGCCTGGTAAATTTCCTCTGTCCCTCGGATATGTTTTCCTGCTACTCATCTCTGTCAGAGAGGAGTGTGTGAGCAGCATGAATCAGACTTGTTGGCAGGAAGTTGTGACTCTGATGACCTCAGGGATATTTTTCATGAATATCTTTGTGATAACTTTTAGATGTAAACACATAGGCATGTGTATTACATTTGATTATTTGGGTCGAAATCAACCAGTCTAGAGTTTGCAGGTAATTTCAGATTATACAGAGACGTATGTGTGTCATTTACATATAATTCATCACAGTGCAATGAATGTTTATAACCTTGGAATTCACACTGATTAAAGAGGAAAGGAGGAAGAGGAAAAGACATTTATGTCTGCTTATAGTCTTACATTAAGTATAGTTGAGGTATGTCCAATGTCAGTTACATTGCCAGAGCAATATTTACTGGGGATGCTTTACATATTGGTTGGCTGAATTAAGACGTCATCTTCAGAAAATTGCTGCACTTACCTCCAGAAATATGTCTTCATCAGGAAGTGTCTATACGAGCTGATGTTCTCCAAAACAAAGTGTATGTCACAGAAAAATGATCCGTTACTTGTTCTTCTTCAAGCATCTTCAGCGCTTGTCCAACAGCACTCAAGTATGTCATCTCTAGATTTGCACTGAAATTGGTCTTAAATGTGTTTGGGCATTTCTTGTTCCCTTGACACAATGTGAAATGTGACATAAAAACATACTCATAACACACCAAAGAGCAATACTAGGCGCATTTTCATCAACTGTTTTGAAGCAAATATACAAGGCTCCACAAAGCGTAGTTTCATCAGAAGTTAACAGTAAAGGGTACGCTTTACACTGTATGTTATATGCTGTAATCCTCCAGTAATCACAGGAGAAGACGTAGAGGTTAACAAACGGAAACAAAACAAGTGTCCTTGGCTATCATGTACAGTATGAAAGAAAAGAAGAGAGAGGTCTTCAGGAGTTTCAATTGAGCAACTTTTAATTGTTCTTTCATGTCAGCTACTACTGGCCATGTTTTATGCTGTTGAAGATGAGACAAAAAAATATTAATGCAATGATTCTAATGCATGCCGCAAAAACCATACAATTATACAGCCTGCTCTCATTCCCAGGTCATTAAATAGCAACTTTTCATCACGCCCCTATAGGTGTGTGATTCTGATGCACCAGGCTTTCAGCTAACTCTAATGTAAACCCATCTGTGGCAACATTTGATGCTCAGAGAAACTGACAAATATAAATAGCAAGCAAGTCCATGTACGGTGGGCAGAAAGGGAGGTGGATGGGTCAAACAAACACAGACTTTCACCCAGGACACTGCTGTTTGTGTCCAGTGTGGATCCAAAATTCAGTGCTGTTTTAACATAAGGTTACTTAACTTACATATGTCTGTCCGTCACACACTGACATATTCACTTCATGCTATGTATTTTAACCCAAAACATGATGTTTGTTTTGTTGCCTCAACCTGATCGCAACCGATGGACAACTTTAAACATGTGTTCCGAGTTTCACCCAGGAGACTGCTGTGGGTCATGTACAGATGTTAAACGCGTGTGTCTCATGGACATGCCGTAGGGGGCCTTCAGTGTTGGTATTAAACCCCAATGGCATGAGAAAGCCTTGGTATTTGATGTCCTGGGATAAGAACGCATTGGGATATGTGGAAAGATGGCGACAATGGAAACATCTGATCTGTTAAGTGAGTGAAATGTTCGCTACATAAGAACTTATTCGGCAAAGGTGTTTCCACATCTCATTTATTGCATTAAGCCTTTCTCGACAAAGGCAAAACTACAGCTGCTGCAAGAGGTAACAAAACATTCTTTATTTTTATAGTTACAGTCTACTCATAAAACTCTCCATGATATGAACAGTGGGTACATGAGCCTCAAAACCAGCCAGCTCGGTGGAAACAGGGCTTTAGTCGTTAACTGATGGTGTGAAAATGCGCAGAGTGGTTACATTGCAGCCTGCTTTGCTGCTGCCAGCTGCAGCGCTCTGTCTCAGTGCATGACCAGTTAAAAAGTGCTGTTAGGGTTAGAGTTCACGTTGAAAAATACCAGCGTTCCCCTTAAGGCATCAGTATGCTTCAAATGAATGAGATACAAATGGTAAATGGACTGCACTTGTATAGTGCTTTTACACTACACGTCACATTCACCCATTCACACATTATTGGCTGAGGTTACCATACATGTAGTCACCTGCTACTCTGTAACCATTCACACACACTCACACTACAACAGAACAGCCATTGGAAGCAATTTAGGGCTCAGTATCTCACCCAAGGATACTTTGACGTGCAGACTGGAGGAGCCGGGGATAGAACCGACAGTCTTCCAATTGGTGGATGACCCACTCTACCTTCTGAGCCGCAGCCTTGTCTAAATGGCCACACTTGAATTTAGGACAAACAGCCAGTTGTCATAGAGAGGAGTGAAGTGTGCAAATAGGGATAACAGTGCAACATTCACATGTATTATTAACAATATCGCTGTAGAACTTTAAAGGGGTCTCTACCTGCATTTTATTTTACAGTTCATTAAAGTATTAAGGTGCAGAGACCTGGAGACCTGTTTTCCCCTGTTCAGAGTCGGCATGAGGAACTTAGATAGCAAGGCTTTATAAATGAAAACACAGAAATGCTGGTGCCTTCTATATGTTAGTAAAGACATCTAAACTGATATGTTCATGCCAAATCATTTACTGCTGCCACTTCCTCCACCAACCAGCCTCTTCTTTATGTGCTAAGGTTGAGATATTCTTGATTTACCTAAGAACCAATGTTCATGTATGTGTTTGTTAAGATGGGAACATTTCTTCTTGGTAAATAGGTGTCTCTGACTGACATATTCATTTTTGAAAGCTTTCAAGGATCCACCTGTTGGAGAGGGATGTGCAAAGTGCATTGCAAGTGCTCAATAATAATTCAGTGGTGGTACTCACTCAAACATGTTGAAAGAGATTGTTGCTATGGGCCTTATTATGTCACAAGGCTAACCAGATGCAGCACTGTGAGCTCACTAACTTGATAATCAAGTTGTTCAGAGAGCTGCAGTACAACAAACACGAGTCTTGATGCATCTTAATTCAGCAGAGAGGCTGTGCTGGAACGTTCAAAAGCTTTTTAACAACATTTCACAGTGATAAACTATTTGCATAATTTGGATAATGAATAAGTAGCAGTGCAAAAATAATCCATCTTCCTTTTAGTGTCTCAGAAACACACACGGCTGAGGATCCACCTTGGAAAGCACCTGTCTTTTTCCATTAAAAAGTGTATTTTTCCCCATTTACCGTAATGCTTCACAATAACAAGAGTGTGTTCTAATGCAACCCTGTAAAACCACAGCAGATTTGCCCGTGGTCATAAATTACAAGCAGACAATGGGTGATTGCCTCTCAAAGGGAAAACAAGTGGATGAGACAGGTTTAGTGAGAATTATTCAAATGAATTGCTCTTGTTTGCATAGAGAAAAGGGGATTTTGAAAAGATGGGCTGCCTAGAATGGGATGGGTAATTCCTTTTGCAGCCAACATATTTATGAGCACAGAGTTAATTCCCTTATTCACAGAGACATGTCAAGACTCTGCATGTGCTTCTCCTCCTCTTCCTCTTGTCTGAAGGCATCTATGAATGATTGACTGTGACTAAATCCCACTATACGTACTAGGAGAATGTACGGTGTGTTTGGAACACGGTTGAATACACTATTTAATTCAAACTATGTGATTTACATGTTGTGCATCAGCACTACGATGCCTTTCTATCATAAAATCTGTGTCAGAGACAATAAAACTGTCTTGAAGTTAAGATCCCTTCCACGGGGTTTTCAGGTTATCAACATGACACACTGCTTGTGTTTTGTTTGCCATTTAAGAGCTGCTCGTTGCTTGAACTCACATTATCTCTGTAGAACACAATTCAGCCCTGCTTAGAGCTCCGCACAGGTTTAACACTGACACCTGGCCCGTCTTTAACACTCTGTCCAGTTAAACCTGGCTGGTACTGCCAGATTTGCGTCCACTTTTCCTAGAAATTATATTTACATACTACCAGGATGCCAAGCCCCTTGTTAGCAAAATGACCCAAATGGCCCTTGTTAACCTGCCATTCATCTCCATTCTCCGGGTCCATATCCAGACGCTGTCCTGTCCGGACTGGTTACACATGTCAACAAGTTATTTTGCTACTCATCAGTTTACTGCACTGCACACGACTCGGGTCTGGTGGAAGCTAGCTAGCTAGTGGTGCCAATTTCTCTGTGATTACAGCTTCTAATACTAACTTAACCCAACAGCGTTCCTGTGGAAACATTGTGCCAATCTTCTGGTCGCCCCTCAGCTTGCCCGGTGAGTAACTCTGCTCACCAGGTTTCAAGCCGCAAACCCCCTTAAACATTGTTGACTATCTGTGTTAGCTCTGTCACCACTGTTAGCAGTGTCATTGCCGACCAGCTAGTGGTGCTAACATAGTTAACGATGCTAATAGGGAACTGAAAGGAAAAAAGACTAAAGGAAAGGGGGAAAGGAAGAAAGGAAAGGCCGCCTGTATTTTATGTTGTTTTTTTGTCAAAAATTAACCAGTTAGTTACCGGTTAATGAGTGTTGGCCTATTGAAAGCAAAATGAATCGCAACTGATATTACTGTCCGCAAAACACTGTCCCGACCCAACAGCATTGTTGTGGAATTACATTTTTTTTCTTTTTTGGCATTTATTTTGTTATTTAGTTAAATGTTAGTACTTACATGTAAATAGTTACTCCCCAACACTGTGTGATGCTATTCAGCCAATCAAATCTGTGCATTCAAAGATACACACACAAGGGCAAGAGATGAGATGAGAGATAATAGTTGGAGAAATAACAGAGTCAGAGAAAAGTAATTTCACATGGTGCGTTCTAAAGAGAAAAAAATAGACAGAGCTTTTAATCAAAAATAGACAGACTCTTACATGTTCATCTTTCCCAAGGGCAGTTCAAAACCAGTATGTCTCATCATATGTTCTGAGACCATGGTGATTATTAAAAGCGGCAATGTGAAGCGCCACTACATGACAAAGCACAGAGCATCTTTTGAGCAAACAAACTCACTCCAATCTGAACTGAGGGCACAGTAAATAAATCACCTACTGCCGACTACTGACAACAAAATAGCTGTCTGGATTAAGTTTGCTGGCAACATTTTTTTTCAGTACAGGAAGTGTTACATTTTTGTATCATGCGCAGCTTGAGAATTGGACAGAGTGGATGATGGGCGTACAAACTGTAGAGAAACCAAAGGGCGGCATCCTGAGTCCCACATGTGGTAAGGTTTCAGCTCTGCAGTTAAAGGTTGGGATAAATGCAGGGTTTAGGTTAATTGTTAATGAAGTCAGTACACCCAGTGTCATACTTTGAAGTCAGAATCCATAATGTTTTCACAAAATTGATTTTATATAAACGTACACATGGATGGCATTCTACAACTACTAGAACACTGACTAAGAGTTTTCCCTTAATAACTTCCTAATTACTTATTTTTGATAGGAAGTAAGGGCAATTATGATCTTAATATGCTTTGCTCAGAATGGGCTTTATAAGGTTGCAGAACCACAAGAATACCTCTCTTAGGTTGGAACCTTGCTGTGGTGGAGAGGATTGTGTACTCCAATGACGCTGAGAGCTATGCTTGAGGGGGGTTTTATACCCCTGGAAGGTTCAACCATACTAGACAGGCCATGGGGAGAAGGCAGACGAATGCTGTCTGTGGACCTCCAGGTTATGGATTGGGCATGTGGCTAATTACCCCACCCTGTAAACAAGAGTGAGTTACGAAAATGTTGGCGAGTGAACACCAAATCACAAACCTGGTTGAAGAAGGTGCCCCAATGATGGGGACTATGACACTTCCAAGCCAAACCATGTGGGGACATGGAACATCCGAAACCATGCTCCAGGCTGGCAAGGCTGCCATTTTTGTCAAAGCAATGGTGCGCTTCAACCTCTCAGTCCTGGGCTTGGCAGAAATAAGATATAACACAGTCAGGGGAGGTCAAATTAGCCAGCGGGCAGTCCATTATCTACTCTGGACATAAGTGGAGTTGTATTGGACACAACCTCTGAAAATCTGCCACAAACATCACCCACTTAGGAAAAGAGGTCACCCCAAGAACAGCTGGAGAAGGTGTCAAGACAGAAATGTCTAGCAGTGGGCTCAGCTGGGGAGATCTAGAGCAAACCGCCAACAACTGAGTGAAATGGAAGACAATGGCCTATGCTACCTAGAGAAGCTAAGGGCTTAAGTCAAGTAAGTCTAGTCTGATTTAACAGAACACAACCCTACAAGTGTTAATAGTGTCCAAATAACTCTAAATGAAGTCTTTCTAACCCTGAATATGTTCCCCATTCTAAAATTAGTTCTCGCTTATGAATAATTCAAGTGGTTTGACACTTATTTACCCACACACATTCCCTATTCTAAAGCCTTCGCTTCACACTTAATAAATCCATTGTAGCATGCCATTACTACAATTAACAGACTCTATTCTTAAGTGAAGGGTTACACCTTTAAAAAATGAAGGTCTATTAAGGTTGCACAGGTTCTGTTCCTATTCAGCAGTAGAAATACAAAGTCAGCACAAGAAGTAATATCTCCTTTATTAATGGATCACTTAAGAGATTTTCAAACCTATCTATTAAAAATAGACTTCAATTTCATTTAAGACTAGGGTCTGTTAATTGCAGTAGTTGGGTGCTAGAATGGATTACCAAGTGTGAAGAGGAGGCAACTTTAGGGTGAGGGAACCTGAACTACTAGCGAATTAGTTATGAGCAAAACCTCACTTTAGAATATTATTCAGAGCTAGAAAGAATTAAATTAGAGCTCTTTGCAGACTATTAGCATTTGTAGTTTTGGAGTTTGCCACATCTTAACAGACAATATTCATTAAGTGTTATTACGGTAGAATGACTGTTCTTGTGGTGCTATCACCTTAACAAGGCCCAAGCATATTAAGATTGTAAGAGATTTATTTACTTCCTATGAATAAGCCCTAGTTAGGAGGTTAATCAGGGAAAACTCTAAATGCCTAGTAGTTTTAGGATATAGTCATGCAGAATAAGGCATTAAAGTGCTATATAATTACCAATAATGAAACAATATGCTAATAACATTTATGCTATTAGGTTTCAGCGCGACAGTTACAGTTTGGGAAAAATTATGGTTTGGGTTAAAATTTATATCAGTCAATACATCCAATGTCATACTTTAAACTATGCTGAATTAGGTTAGATTCCAGATCATCACTTATCTGCACTGCTGCTTCAGTTTAAAGTGCAATGAATTTATCATGAAAGTTAGTGCTGACCACAATTGTTCATAAACAATGCAACCATAAAACAAGACAACGTTTTGTTCATTTTTTGAGTTTGAAATCTGTCGGGGAGTTATAGAGGAGTCAGGCCACAGAGAGCAGTAAGATGACGAGCTGCACACCTTCAACTCCTCAGAAAGCTAACCAACTGAACTGTGCCCTGCTATTGTGTGGAAAACTACTGCTGCAGCATGATCAGATCCCAGTTGACGTAAGTATTGGCTTACTTCTTTATTAAAATAACCTGAGATTGTTTGGCTGCACTGTAAACAGATGCACCAGCTGCTCTTCTGTTGTATTTCTGACAAAGTAGCTGCTCACAGAGTCTTTGCTGTAGCCTATGCTATTAAACCACACTTGTGGTTACCAGCAGTTACAAGTGGAATAAAATCTTAAGGACCGCAAACTGTAGGACTGTAAAGAAAGAGCACAGTTTCTCCCTGGCCTAAGTGTGTGCTTTATTCTATCCATGCTTCCTAATGGTCAGGTTGTTATGCGAATGTAACACTGGACACTGAGTTGTGAAGTCAAAGGATTTGCTGGTTCCGGACAAATTTTCCCCACTTACGTTATTATTTGCACAGGCTTGTGCTTTTGACTTTTATCAGTCAGGTGTTTTCTAGCACAGTTGCTCAACTTTTGATGAACTGATGAATGAATTTAATCAAAACACACTACTGGCACAGTGAGAGACAGAAGGAAAGACATTTCTGACAAAACCAATCCCAAAACTAACCTGAAGCTTTGTACAACAAAACAGCCTGAACTTATGACAAAACTCAATACTTTTTTCCCAACATGTCAGATATGGGAGAGGAGCAGAAGTCTAGTCCTCTATCACTCAATTCTAAAATTACATTTATTGCTGTACAAGCAGAGGAGAACATCAGAGGAAGAGAAACAGTCAAATTCTGGCCTTTACTATGAGCAAGCACAAAGTCAGACACCGGCTGTTTCTTCATGCTCCCTGTCAAAGATGCACATCTAAAGCATGTGTAGCATCTTAAAAGGAATGCGCTGTGATGTATAGCATTAATGCAATTTGAGTGACGTGACAGCCTACTTACAGACAGGAAGGCCATGTGTGTGTTCTCTTGTCATTCCATCACACACTTCATTCTGGTAGAAATCACGGGTGGTGTTGACATACAGCAGAAATCTATCATCATCATGCGTCACAGTCCTCAGCCGTCCTACTGAGAGTGTACTCAACAAATGTGCAGGTCAATACCTAATCTACTCTACATTGTGCACATCCAGTATTTGATTGAGTTGGAGACGGCTCTGAACAGCCTGACTCTCTCATAACTGCCTTGGGAACAATCAATCAAAGGCGACAAAGCTGTTGGATCAATGAAATTGTTTTGTTTATATCAATTTGAAGCAGTGATTCCCAACCACTTGTACTCTGGGGGGTACTTTTGCACTTGCCAGTGAGTACTTTGAAATATTACAGAGTCGCTCAACTAATTTAATAAAATAGAATTTATGATTTGATTAATAAAAATATATCTACATATTGAGTCAGCTGTGACACCCCGACGCTACACAGTATTTTGCAGTTGTTAGCAAGCAGGCAGAGAAGTCTAGACAGTTAGCTTAAAGTAAGGGATAAATGTTTTAAAAAGCTAAAGGTAATGGATAATGGCTGATCAGAAAGCTAAAATCAATGCATAAATAGTCAAAATTGCTAAAAGTAATGTATAAAAGGTTGAAGTGTTCGGCTTCTAATATTCCAGGTCAGACTTGAGTCACAAATCTGATGACTTTGTTTTGCCAAATTCAAAAAGACTTGCCACTCAACTTGAATTTGGGAAATCTAAATTTTCAAAGGCAATTATGACATTGTACATTCAATGTATTATTACTCTGTTTTAAAATGGTATTACATTCGGTGAAGAGTGCTTTATGACTCGTTAAGTAGTTGAAACCAAAAGTCTTGGACTCGGGACACGACTTTGGACTTGTCAATCCTGACTTGTGACTGAGTTGCAAAAAGTTGAGGCTAACCTGGGACTTTAAGATGACTTTATCTCACCTCTGTTATTTCTTGGCACATTAACTGTAAACTACAGTAACAACACAATGGTGAGCACACCTGCAGCAGCTGTGCCATTTGTCAGAATCTTTGGCTTTATTGACTTAACACAAGGCCCAAACAAAAGAATCGATAAATGCAACGTCTGCGGAGGATGGATCGACCACATCAAACTTTATTAGGCGCCTGAAAATGCACCTGGGTCAGGCTTTTGCTAATGTGAAAGTTCAGACTGTGGATAGTTAGCCAATATGTTTACCTCAGCATTAGCTATCCAGTGTTAGCTTGCTACTAGCTTTGTCAAAGGGTGCTAACTTGATTAGATTGGCATTTGCTGAATATTTTGAAAAGATGAGTGAGTGTTTGTTTGCCATACTTATTCCCATAGAGTGGCTGCTTTGCCACAACTATCAAAATGGTCAGGTAACTTAATCGTCCATGTTTGGCTGCCACCATCTGCTGGCAAACATTAAACCAAGAGAAAGAACATGTTAGTTATTAATGTGGGCTACAGACAAGTTACAAATCCATAGAGTGGTGTAAGAATGAGTCCTAAAATGCATAAATGAGTTAGCATTTTAGCACTCCCAGTTCCCTCGTCTTGATATTACTGTGATTTTTTGAATGGGCTTTTTGTTAGATGCCTGAAATATGCTCTGTGGTTAACACCAGCTTCAGAGACTTTCATGTTTTGTTCTACGACTTAAAATACGTGAATAAATACCTCCATTGTGAATTTTGAATCTTTTATATGTTCTAAAAAATATGGTTGCTAACAAGTGGCTAAATAAGACTACTGATGGTCATCTCGCTGAACATGGCCTTACAGTCCTGTTGTGGTGGTGAAGGTGAGTCAAGTGACCAATTTGCAATTGGTGCAATTTGTTTATAGCCTAATGTAAGCTTTTTACTTCTGGCGATTGCATTTGCGTTTAAAAAAAATTACAGTATAAAAGTGGTGTTAATTTGTGAAGACTATCTTGTTGAACAAAACATGCAAGTATCATAAAATATTGTTTGCCACAGAGCTTATTTTTTGCAATAGTGTGAAAAAATCCAATAGACTTTTTGACGAGGAAACCAGTGGGATGCTAAGTTCTGCATCGGCCTACAAAACAAAGTCAATCCTGCAGCACTCTTTTGTCAACTGGCTTATAGGTTTTTTCTTTTTTAATTGTGCAGTTAAGTTCAAAACAAGTGAAAAGGCAACACAATACATGGTGTTAAAAGACAGAAAAAAACAATAGAGTCACAAAATAATCAGACATTTTCAAAATAGAAACTAACAAAAAAGAAAAAGGGAGTTGGGTGGGATTAATGTTGGGTATGGGGGGGCTGACAGGGGCCAAAGGAGGCTGGGACACTGGGTAAGAGAGGCTGGGTGGATGTGTTAATTTACAGAAGATTATAAAATGTCATTAGTAGACCCAGTGTAATTCTACAATACGGTTGTACTGTTACTGACAAATAGATTACAGTTATTACTGTGTGCCTAATAATGTTAGCACTATTCTTATGTTACCCTGAGTGACCTTAGTCTATAAGCAGACCGCATGGCATGATGCAGATGATAGAAAACTTAAGAATTGCTTCTGACTCAAGGTCAAATACTTCAGACCTCACTTGGACTTGTAAAAACAGACTTGTGAGCATCTTTGGCATCCAGTCAAATGAACACATTTGTTCAGTGAAGGTGTACTTGAGTTCATCTGACAGAGCTGTGGGGATACATCAGACAATCACGCTTTGGAACCACTGATCTTATCTTAAGGAGCATTTTAATTGTTGATGATAAGCCTAGAGAACAGCCAATTGCATGCAGAGCATTCCAAGTCTTCACCTCTCCTTCATTTGTCCTTGTGGAGGCAACCTGTGAACACGCTCGGAGCCCTGCTGGCTGGGAGATGAGGATGTCCTTAGCTTCGGTTTAGTGTAAGGAGGCAGAAGCAGACTGTAATTATATTTGTGGTGTGGGGTTAGGTTAGGTTCAGGAAGCCAGCTCCATTGGGGTCGGAGCATGCTGCTGAGTGGGTGACATGATGGATGGACTCCTCCCCGGCTGCTCTCATTGATCCCTCAAACTCTAATGGCCCAGGGAGAGGGGCCAGTGTGGGAGCATCTTCTCAGAGATGAATGACCTGTATACCTGGAGTCCTGAGCCCCTTCTTTCCAGTCCTGGACCATCACATCTTCATCAGGCATCGATTGGCAGTGGCGATAAATGCCTCGCTGCGGTTGCTGTTAGATGAGCGTGGAAAACTGTGTGGGCTCCGTTGTAGCAGAAACCTGGAATTCATTAGGAAAGCCACAGTAGCCCTGACCTGACATTCATACCTCTATATTTAATTATCTCCACTCTGTAGGGGTGCTGAATTGGCTCAAGCATGTGCTGCAGTTTGTTAAGGTAAAACCAGGAGAGCAGGACAGGGCAGGGTCTGGTATGATCAAAAAACACAAAGAGGCTCTGGGCTCTGATGTCCAGGACTGGGGTTTGTCTGGAACCTTACAGAAGACAGTTTTCATGTAATGGCTGAGTCAGTGTTGGAAAACGAACTCTACTAAAGTAATTAAAATGTAACCTAAAGCTGATCTAATCAATATTTTCATATTAGCGAATTGTTTTTTGTTTTTTTTTGGCCTGTAGCTGCTGGAAGCATGCAGCTGCTTTCAGTGAAAAAGCTCCAATAAAGCCACAGTTCGCTACCAAACAGCAGACCGACACACCTAGAGACCAACTGAGCATAGCCAACATAGTGGAGCGTTTAGCAGCTAAAGAGACAGGTATTTCCCTCAGGAGTTGGTGGAGACTAAAACAGAGCTAAAAGAAGAGTGAATCAGGTGGACAGAAACTTGCTCCAAGTCAGTTGAATGTGTGGATAGGCAACTGTTCTCTTACACGTTCTTCATATCAACTTTCATTCATATTTTCTGTACCATCTTTTACAGCCATAAACTGAAGCTGGGTAAATTTTATAGAATTAACTTTTTGTAATATTTGTTGAAACTGTCACTATATCCACACAGTAGTACATGAGACAGTCCATCTGTCAAACATAATTTAGTGTTTAGCTGTAAAATAAGGACATTTGCTCCAGTCATTGGGTGGTGCTTCGTTTTGACTGTTTTCAAATGTTCTCGTTTTACAGCTAAACAGTACACTAAAAGAGGTTTCTGAAAACATTTGAGGTGAGAAAAAGCAATGTTGTAACAGAATCTTGATTCATCATTTGCTGCCTAATTTAATGGTTTGACAGCAGTTCACGAGCAGTGATTGATGTGGCTGCCAGCTGCGTTAACATGTAACACAAATCAAACATATGGCTCCAACAGCCTATATGACAATATCATTACTACTTATGTATTTTAGCACCAATATCAGCATTTAATATTGTAGCTGGAATGGCTTAAATATTATTTTACGTGCACCATCTTTAATCAAGAACAAAATAAAACTAGAGACCATCTTGTTATAGGATCACTCCAGCCCTGATACAGCGATCTGCCTCTTAAAACGAATGTGGGCCAGGGGGTGTAAAGTGGAGGGCTAATGGCTACTTCCCTACTTCCTACCCCCCTTGCTTGACCGCACCCACACATTGTCAAACTTGGCCTACCTGCAATGTTTTGCGGCTGCATTTTTCACAGTTGTGATGCTATGGTGGTGAAAAAATCTGTCCAGACAACCACATTTTTCCATGATGACACACACACACATACACACACAGTGAAAACAAAACCAGCCATTGTGAAGTTGTCGCGGCTGATAAAAACAAGTGTACAACAATGTAAATGTGTATATTTTTGTGCCCAGTCATCTGATCCTTACCTCCTTGCACACCTGCCTCTCATTGCCCCTAATCAGCCTCTCAGTGTATAGTCCTATTGCAGTCCAGCAGCTGCTCTTATTTGTCTGCCTACCTGCTCCTTTTTTGGGATTTGTTTACCTCTGCTGTTTGCATGCAGGTTGCTGACCTCTGCTTAAATCAAGTTCAAGTAGTGTAAGCCTCATTTAAATCCTTCCTGCTCTGTTTTCAAGTTCAAACACAGCTGGGGACTTAAATTTGTAAAAATGCATCATATACTAGCAATCTTTATCTGCAGGTTAACCAGTAACCATAGATTTATAAATGTAGTGGAGTAAAAAATAGGAAATCTAAATCTAAAATCTAGTGAGTCAACGTATAAAATAAGATTAGAAAGTACAAGTGCCTCAAATTGTACCTACATAGAGAGTTTGAGTAACACTGAGGCAGACAGTCCCTCTGCACTTTTCTCGTTGCACAGCCATACTTTGTAATTTAAGCAGAGCTTTAAAGATTCATGCTGGGATTGATGACTGTAGATACAGATGTAATAAGCCTATAGTCTCATTTTATTATTTTTTTCTACAAGTCCTCCCCCTCACACAATCCTCCTCTATTTAAACATTTACAGCATCCGTTCCTTTCACTCACGTCCTCAATTAAAGATCAAAATCTTTGCATTTTAATTGGAATTATATTAGCCCATTTAATGCCTTGTGACATTAAAGTTTTATCCATAATTTGAAAATAGGATGACGCTCCGGTGAAATGGGGCCGATGACATTGGGGCTGAGCAGTGAAGTGTAATTTGTCCAGACCTGATGACACTTGCCCAGGTCCTGAGAACTGAGTCAAGCTGTTACCTCAGTGTGTGACAGTGGCCACCTGCTCCATTCACGGCCCACTGAACTTCCATAGGCTGGCGTTTGGAGAATCACTATCTCTTGGGAGATCGTAATTCTGGTCTTGACTTGTTGTTGTGTAGTCATTATCTGCCATGACATGGATACCACTTTCTGACTGTCAGTTTTTATTCAAAATTTATGCTACCATCTGAACATGGGAAAAAATATTTAATTTGTAATGATCTGATCGGAGGCTGTGCCTTGTAACATATTTTGGGTTGTCTTCTCAGTAAACCAAACTTCTCTCTCAAGGTTAGGAGAACTATAGTGAGCTGTGCTGAATATATCATGATACCAAACCATCTGAGAGAAAATGTGTGCCAATACCAATGGCACAAGAGAGGGGAGGTAGGAGCTAGAGTTGAGGCCCACTCAGCCTGAGGAGCAGCACAGCACAAGCTAGTTACACATTCACCTATGGGGGAATGTAACAGGCGGTTACTGCTGATATCAGAATGGCATCAATGTGGAAGCATAAGACCCGCCCTCCAGTCATGCCCCCCACCCAGTTTAACATCATTAGCTCAGGACTATTGCTGTTGTTAGCGCTGTTTATTGAGTTAGCACCATTAGCCATTAGTTGTTGGCTTAGGGTCTGTGTTCACATAGTGTTTTTTTTCCATCAGTTTTTTATCAGTGTCTTTTTTCAGTGGTTCCCAATGAGGAGAGAGCTTATCAACCATCATGCAGCAGCCTAGAGAAAAAGCACAGCGCCCAGCATCTTTTTTCAGAGCACTCCGGCTTTGTTGTGCGGCAGCAATCAGTGCTTACAATTGAAACAACATGTTCTCACTCTGACTTTGTCACAATGCACATGGTTACCTTTAGACGACACATGGTTAGGTTTAAGCAACAAAGGCACGTGGTTGGCTGCGGATTATGCCAACATGAAAGGATGGCTTTCTTTGTTGCTATCTGAAGCTGGATGTTACTGCCCAAGCACCGGTATTCAACAACTTTGGAATAACACTCGGTTTGGTTGAAAATCTCCTCTTTAGCTACTGTCTATCCTGAGCTGTAGGATACGTCAGTCAGAAATGATCACAGCAATGCTAGAAAAGCCCATGTGTGGGAGCAGGTTGGCTGGGCGATGAATGTTGCTGGAGAGCGTTGTGCTTTTATCACAATACACACTGTACTTGTTCTACTCGTTGTAAACTGTAGTGAACTCTCAGTTAATGTAGCAATACGTTAGCTACCCAGCTAACATTAATGTCAAGATATTGTTGTCGTAGATGCAAAATCCTTGCACATTGTGTCATTAAAAAAAAGCGCTATAGGAGCACTTTTTATGAAGCGCTCCTCAGTTACCTGCCACAGCTTTTCTGGTAAAGAAAAAAACGCTATGCTTCATGTTGAAAACTGCATGCAGATGATCCCGCCCCATTCTCTGTATCAAAGATATGCTCTGAATGTTGCATACTGCTCTTTTAAGGGATTACAAAAAATATTATTACCTTCAAGGTAATAAAATACAATCCAGAGATTTCTCATGACCTGTTCTTATCAACGAGTTGTTACTGATCTATAAAGTCTTAGTAAACTTTTTTTTAGAACATGGTTACCACATGGGAAAATACTGACCTTCGAGTAGCATAGGACAGTGAGAGGCATGCTTGGTGTGTTTACAGATGTCCGCAGTCTTGTAGGAGTCGGCTGCTTTGTCGGAGGCCACAGTGTTCACTGACGGCCATGTTCGAGTAACACGAGTCTGAGTTCAGCCCGGCTTTCTCACCTCTTCTGTCAAAGCTTCATTTTCATGCAGAGCGATCGTTGTGAAGGGGGCAAAATTACCCAGAATCCCACTGTGTTACCATATGCTTCACCCATTTTGTCGGAGGCTCACGTTGAGGAGCAGTCTGCTGCTAACTGTCTGAGATCAAAGGCAAAAGTCCTGCAGATAAAAGTCGATTAGTGCAGAGAAAGAGACAGACCAGAGCTGAGCTTTGTTTTGTCAGAAACCCAGATTGGGCATAAAGTGGAGAAAATGGTGTAGAGTAATTCCATTTCTCACCCACCTTCTACTTCAAAGTCAGATTCTTCTATCTCCTTTCTGATTCGCATCAAAGTAATTATTAACATTACTGAAACAAATCTTGGCCGAAATCTCAAAGCCTGACAGAGCATCCCTGCATCCCCACGGAGCTCTGACTGCACCCGCTCTCTATAAAGTGCTAATCAGCTTCTACCAATTTGAAAAATGAACTTGACAACAGATGCTTGTGTTTCTCCTAGAAATTAAATGCCTGAACAACAGCCAGAAATGTCCCTTTTCACCTCTGGACAATAAACTATCTGCCTTGCCAAGTACTCTTTGACATTGGTCCAGATGTCCAAGTCTATCAGATGGTGTTCAAGGACTGCCATGACCATTGGCGAAGCTGGCCAAGAAAGCACTCGGATTTTCTAATCTGCCATGGGTCTTTGTGACTTTGAATCTAAAAAAATAGAGCTTGCCCTTCAACTTGGGCGTCCTCTTCTTTTCTCTTCCGCTTGAATGAGTAGAACATGACATTGTCAGAGGCAGGGGTGGGTAACTGCTTTTAACAGAGCTGCTACTGTTTCGAATCATCTGTTTGTGCTTTGATGTAAAATTAATAAACCAGCAGCAGCCTGTCATAAACAGTGGAGGTTTCTGCATCATGCCTGTGCTGTAGGGACACAAGCTGACCTGATCAAAGATAAAATCAAATCAAATATTGTAGCTTTGTTTGGATTTGGAGTGAGATATAACACAGTATTGCCGAGATGAAAACCTTGTTTATGACAACATCCCTTCTTATATGTCTCTCTCTGCATATGAAAAGATTGAACAAGTCAGTTCTGGTAATCTTCCTCCTGAGCATGATTAAAAGAAGAAATGTTCAACAATCTGTATTCGGAGTTCGTCTGGGCCCTCCGCCTCACCCTGAGAGCAGAGAGAGAAATGATCGATTACGTTATGCAGCGGACCTTTGTCTTTCTAGCTCCTAGAAATGAAGATAGGCAATCATCCATCAGACCAGCGCCAGCGACTGCTTCCCAGGGCCTGAATATATGATTACATTGCTTTGACTCCATTTATCTGCATACCTCCTATTCAGCAGTGTGGACTGGAGTGTGCTACTCCACCCCAAAAAACTGTAGCCCAGAAAATTCCTCACAAGCTGTCCCAAATCCTCTTAATGCTATCAATCCTGCTTTCACTCATTCCACTTCATTGTCTCTTTATTTCGGCACTTTCCTGCATGGGGAGACTTGATTGATTTGGCTTTCAAGGATGGGAGACAGGGAAGTTGGGGGGCTAGGCAAAGTGTTTGGGAGCATCGTATAAACTCTGACACAGACAAATGGTTCGGGCCGGATCGGATGAATTATTTGACTTTCGGAATATAGCAGAGGCTTCCTTTCAGACGAGTGGCCTCGTCATGCCTTTTCTCCTGCTTGATAATATGGTGACAAGCACATCTGTTTTCCTCTGGCCCGTATCACTTAGCTGGAGCACATGATGAGTAAACCCACAGGCTGGTTTTAAAAATGGCCAGGAATCGTGATAAAATAAGCTTTTTCCTGCTTAATAAATTACACCTATTATCTCATATAGAAATAAAAATTAATTGTATTTTATTTGAGCATTTTAACATTTAAGGATGTCATATATCCCACTCCTTTCCCATCAAATTAGCTCTGGCTCTTGAACCAGCTCTGTTCAGCATTCCTGGAACGTTGTTTCCACCGAGCAAACAAGTCAAGTTTCCACCAATTTTGAACAGAAGCATTGTAATTAAGGATGTGCCATCAATGAAGGATGTTGCACAATGCACAAAGGAAGTAAATTGTAGAAGCAAGATGGTGGATTGCATTGATTACCTGCCAGCTTTTGTTCTGTTTCCTGGATTATTTGCTTTTATCCAAAAAACAAGCCTGGACCAACTATTGACGTAGATGTAGAAGACAATTACATGCAAGATTCCATCCTCTCTTTCCGAGAAAGAAACATGTGACTCCTGAGCTCTCTTAGTTTGACTTGTCTCTTGATAAAACATGTTGACATAATGGCGCAAAAAGTAAGAGTAAAAGTACAGAGGCCCATGGGTCCATGTTGTTTTAACCTTGCTTACCAGACTAAACGCAGGTGAACTGCAAGTGTAGCACCCTCAAATGTAAAACAAATATGTCCTCCAAGAACACCAAAGCTGTCTGAGAACACCCTCTGTGCATTCCAAAATCCATTCACTATCTAGTATGCCAGAAAAAGATTTAGTATGCCTCAATACAACGTATGTCAGATGCAGTATGCCAAAATACCACGATGCTCTACTACATCTGGTCACATTTAGACGTATGCAACCCAGCATGCCTTTCTGGCTACTCTGACCCACAATCCTTTGTGCAGCGGAACATACATCACATTGACTGAGCTGCAAACAGCAGACAGCTTGACCGCTTGTTGACAGCTGATTGACAGCTGTCAGAAGCAGCAGTGATGGATGACAACGAATTCAAGTGACTTATGAGCAGTCAAACAGTAATAATAGGAATTGTTCAAGTGAGCAAAATAATCATAAAGACAAAACAACAAAAGGATATAACTTTGAAAATAATGTCGTTCAGTTCAGCTCGCTAACTAGTGATCTGAGAATGGAAAATTTAGTTGGATGAAGAAACTGTTTGCAACTGAGGCCTAGTCCACACGAGCACTGGTATTTTTAAAACCGAACTTTTTTGGCCTCCAGTTTTTAAAAAATCTGCATCCATATGAGCGGTGTAATAAAAATACCTCCGTCCACATGACACCGCATATTCCACTATCAAGCAATGTAATACACATGCCAAAGCAGTAGGTGGCGATATAACTCCTAACTGGCCATTGTAGCCAATCAGAAGGCAGTAAAACGTCATTCCCGGAAAAACAACAACAAGCGTACTATTATGCAGCAGGAGCAGTCTCTGTAATAGCACACTCTTGCGCCTCTGTTGCTGGATGTGGTTTAGCAGCGTTAGTTGTATGATACAGCCACAAAGTGCTGATATGCTGCTAAATAGCAGCAGTATTTTGTTTAGGTGCATCCTCAAATCGTCTCTCGCACACACTGGATCGGGTAATAACACAGCTGTTTTCTGTTTACGTCACACACTGTGACGTTATACAATGGAGACGAGACAAAATAACTGCGGTTATCCTGTCCACACATGACTGCTGACACCGGACTTTTCCAAAAAGTTCAACCTGGACTCCGGTTACAAATAACTCCGGTTACAGGGGCCCAAAACTGCGGTTACGTGTGGATGAAAGGCCAAACCGTGAGCAAAGAGTCACGGTTTTATAAATACCTGCGTTGGTGTGGACAGCCCCTGAAAGCTGAAGTCCTACCCTATTACATACAGGACGAACATTTTCGTGATACTTATTAAATTAAATATTTGGCACTCTTCACTACTTTGAGACTTCAACACATGAAGGGAGGGTAAAGGAAAGGGGCAGGCTGCGACTCACTGAGTGTCTTTAATCATTCAGTCTGTGAGTCCCTGCACATTTGCTTGCAACTGGCTGAGAGCTCAACCAAACTTAGATATGAACAGGTCATTTCAGGAAGGGATTCAGTTCATCACCCAAAAGGTTTGTTCTTTTGAATGCACCATTTGCAAAGTTTACAACACTATTAGAATCAGTTTGCCTGGTGGTTGGCAAACTGCAATGTTGTAACTGTACACAATCCAGGTTGGATAAATTGGTGACTAATGTGCTCTCATACAGTGTTTCCTACACATTCATTTAACTGTAGCAGTCTGCCACAATATCAACAATTGCCACCACCAAGTGATTTTAAATTTTCTAAGGTTCACACCCCCTTCTCTCTCTGTCTCTCTCTCTCACCCTGACAGACACATTGGATGCGTTTGTAAATAGTCACTCCGAGCACCAGAATACACTCTGGCACAAACCAGACCGTTTGATAATTTGGAGTAGTGTTTGTTCTGTTATTCAGAGCACCACACTCTTGGAGCGGCAGAGCATACTTTGCGCACTAAAACTGTTTTCACACTGCCGTGCGGTAATTTGCCACCTCTGCAGAAGGGAAGTGGTTTTCAACATGGCTGTAGGTGCAGCGGTTGCTGCCCATTTGCACATGCACAGATTTTGCTCTGCAGCGCTGAGTCCACCGTGTTGAACTTCTGGCTGTTGTTGCCTGGCTTTGGCTGATCAAATAGCAGACATCACTGAGGCAGACAGAAGACAAGATGGTAAATTGTTATAATCTGTAGAAATCTTTGTTAAATTTGCTAATTTCTTATGTTTTGCTGCAGTGTGCAGCCACAAGCTAGCTTGCATTTCTGCCAGAATTCACGGCAGCACTCGCCTGTCATCGCAGCCATGGACTGTAGTGGCAGCAGCTGCTTTAAAAAACGCTGAATGTCCTTGCAAGTAGGCGGTTGTCAGGGTGGTTACTGGGTGGTGGTGTGAAAGCAGCTTAAGACACAGCAGTGCTCCAAGCACAGTGAAAGTGAAACTCAACCAGTTGTTAACTCACATATTGATAGAACGCACTATGTCCACCATTGCCTATTGTTTTTCCAGTCTATTATATGTGAAACCAGCTGCATACCTGGGGAAGCCATGGACCACCTGGGGAAGCCATGGACCACCTGGGGAAGCCATGGACACCGCGGTCCAGTGCTGGGTCTACCTTGTGTAGTGGCAGCAATAGAAAATTTGCTACCCCTCCTCCGTCATCTACTGTCACACATAGAATCTAATTCTGTGGGAAACCCTGTCAGATGATAATTTTCCAGCAGTCAATAACAGCATATGTGGTTTAAATGCACTTCATAGAATTGGCTATGATGTGTCAAGATGGTTCTGGAGTTATTGGAAGACACATTTTCCGCTTGGCTAAACAAATCCTGCATATTTGTACTGGATTCACAGAGAATGAATTGATATAGATCTTCTCATCTGTCTCTAGTTAAAACCCATAACATTTCCTAAAATACAGAATGGCTCCTGTAAAACCTGTCATTGAGAACCTAAGTGGATTACAGACCTGTTTCTAACACCATAGTAAGTAGTGTATTTTCCCTAACAGTGGTCCCAAAACAACACTGGCTTTACTTCATTTAGGTTCCTTACTGACAAGATTGAACAACTGCTCTTCTAAAGCTACAACACAATTTCAGACTCAGCCAGAGAATGAAGGAACGGAGGGAATGTAAAATCCTCTTTGCAAACATAGTTACAGAGTTTGTTATGGAAATCGCAGTGGCATTGATTAACACCATGTGCAGATTAGTCAGACGGAGCTGAGAGGCAGCCGAGAGCCACACTGTGGGACAGGGACTTGGGGGCAATTAACAGCATTGACACCATTTTGTGTGTTGATCCTGAGCAGCAGGGTTTTCATAGAGAAGTCCCACCAGCGCCAAGCAGCTCTCCCTCACTAATCCTCCGCAAGATTTCCATTTTTAATGAACTTCATTTATTTTTGTTACAACCGCTTAAACATTTCAACAGGGGTTTTTTTTTATTGTTGCCTATTGGAAGAGGCTTAACTTGATGTATTTCAAATAACTGATGGAACAGGGGCTTAGCCAAAATAGGCATGAAATCATTTCTGACCCCATCCAGAAATGAGGCAGAGAGGGGATTCACAGGCAGACACCACTGTAATGAAGACATCGCCCAGCTGCATACTTTATACATGACAATGTCTGTGTCTCCACGGCCATACTTACACCTGTCTTTTCAATGTCATCTGACCCTGCTGGCTGTAATAACTGACAGGTTCGTCTCCTCCCTGATCGGATTTTGAGTTTAATGAGCCAGGCTACATTATAATGTGATCAGACAAGAACGGGAGGTATAGAATAAGACATATAACCCACAAATTTCGTGGAGAAAACTCTCAAATCCACCCCAATCATATATATCAAGTGTAAAGTGTTGCAGGTGGTGGGTCCTTGGGTCACTTCATTAATTCTAAGTATTAGAAATATGCAGCGAGTAGAGTGGGAGGAACACTGATTACTTAAGGTGATACTAATGGCTTTAGAAGTAACAATTTTCTAACCTCTGCATCTTGATTAATTTGGTACTCCTGCACTTCGAGACCTTACTGACACTCTTTGAATGACTAATTGCCTGTAGTTGAATGCATATACGTTTCTTATAAGGTTAGGCAGAGCCTTTTAGATTACTGAAGTTATTATTTTACGAAATGCTTATGTGCCTCGATGTATGCTGCAGCCTGTGCTTGTTTTAAGACTGCATGGCCATTTTGATTTTTTTTGCTGTCGGTTGTGGTTGTTGAAGGACTAGTTCAATATTGTGGGAAGTAGGCCAATGCTTATTCGCTTTCTTGCTGTAAGTAAGATAAGAGGATGAGTACCACTCAATACTACATGGTAACTATGTAGTAGGGTTGGGCGATATTTTGAAATTTTCCAACAGGCCACTGTCTGTCACAGTTCAGAGAAGGACTCAAAATGCAGAATAAAAGGCAGGCACAATTGAACAAAAAGTGAGCTTTACTGGCAAGCTTGTTTCAGAGAACAAAAACAGGCAGGCAACAAAAACTGACAGGACAGGCTAAACGAAATCCAAGTACAAGGGAAACATTTTAAAAACTAAACTAGAAACTAAGCACATATGCAGCAAGGGACCAGAAACAAACGCAGACAATTTGACACTTTAAACAGGGAAAACGCATTAAATACAGAAGGGAAGAGGGTTGTTAATAAGGCACAGGTGAAAGGAAGGCTACTGAGGAACACATTCAGGGCGGGGTAAGACAGTCACAAAGGTGGGATAACACACAAAGGAAGTACAACAAAACCCATGAAAAATTATCTTAAAAAAAGGGGGAAACAACAAAAGCCCAGTATCATGACACTGTCAGGCCAACAACCGGCGATTGCCAGTAGGCCTATAACTTCATCTCCTTCTCCCCTGACCTTTTACCGGGATTATGCTGAACTCTTTCTTGGTTATTTTGAAAATGTCCGGGTTGCGTTTTAGCCTGGATGGGTGGAAATGCATCATTTGAAAACGATGATACAGACACCCATGTTTGCTTCCGAATAGGTCTTATAAGTCATGGCATGTCAAGCCAAAACATTATAGCTGGCTCTACAAACTTTCTGTGATTTTAGCCTTCTTGTTTAGATACTCTGTTCCCATTGCCTTGGCTTCCTCCAGCAATGGGTAATGCTCCCTGTAGCTCTCTTATATGTCCCTTTGCGACAACCCTCAGTTTATTTTCCCTAGCTTGACCACCTACCTATGTGTTACTTTCAGTAACAGTTCCACTTCGTCGTTGGTCTAAGCAAAGAAATCCTTGATCTTATTTTTCATCATCTCTGTAGTATAACTAGTTTTGTAACTACGTAACCAACCGCTGAGTAGATAATCTGCTTCCTGTTAACATCGTCTCGAGCATTCCCATAGTATGTGAATGGTCATGTGATATGCGCTTTCAGGCGTTAGCATGGACAGAGATTAATTCTGAAATTGTGCTTAAATGCTCATGTGTACAGAGATTGTTTTAATTCTAAAATACCTTTTTAAACTGAAAACATTTTAGCGTGGATGTGGCCTAAAGCATAAAACTCATATCTGCTCTGTGCTTTCTTCAGCAAAGTAAAAACAGAAGTGACGCAATTCATGTTTTTGGCCACAAAAATAGTGGATTTGGTAGAATAAAGTCAGCAAGACCATTACTGTGGCTAGAGGCAGAGGAAAGAGTGAGTCATACAAAAGATCAGCAATACAAAACAGGAGTTAGACATAGCATTTCTCATGACAATGTTTGCCATGTCACATTTCTGGGAAGTGCAAAAGTACCCCAGCAACAATGGGTCCATGTCATTGGTTCGACAGCCCATTGGTTCGACATCCCATTAGTCTGACTGTCCGCGGTGCTGAATGGCTCGCGGCGGGCGTATGGTGCGCTGCGACCAGCTTGCGGCAGAGCAGGCTCACAGCTTATGTGTTTGTCACTTTCTTTTTCATTTTAACCCACACCATGATCTTTTCCTAACCCTAACCAAGTGGTTTTTGTGCCTAAACCTAACCAGACCTTAACCACAGGGCATCATGATGATTTCGGAACAGACTTCGGAACAATGAATTTAATATGGTTGGAACAATGGGATGTCGAACCAATGGGCTGTCGAACCAATGGGCAGTTCCCGCAACAATTCCCTGCACCAAAAACATCAACCCTGAAAACATCATAATTACTATTTGAAATGTGACTTCTGCAGAGGCCTAAATAAAGTGAATCATTTATCACACAAATAAATCAAACGAGAATCATTCTTGTTTCCAGTGTCTGAAGTACAGCTTTTAGGATGTACTAACATCTGTTGATTGCCACTGGTGCTTACAACTCAATGTGTTTCTGTTTCAAAGTAGGCCTGCAGTGCAATGCAATATTTATTGAACCTTATGCTCCCCTTGTCTCGCCTTCCTCAAGGACAGAGGCAGAGATGTTTTGATGTGTACAAGCAGGAAAGCAGGAGCCTCTCACTAATGATCTGGCCAGCTGATAGGGGCCTCAGGGTGCTCTCTGCTCGCAGGCTGTAGCAGCAAAACGCAAATTAGGAGGGTCACCAGTTAACTAATGAGGCCATACTTTCCAGGGACAACAGGAGGAGAACAAAAGAGAGTATATGCATGAAGAGGTGAAAGTAGACAAAGATATCAGAGGGAGAATTTGGTGTTAGATGAATGGATAAACGAGATATATTAGTCCTTATGTGTTAAAAGTCAAGCTGAAACCATTTTTGCAAATAATGTAAAAGCAGGAAAAATATGTTCATTGCGCAAAATATAGAATCAGACCAATGAATCCTTAGCAGCAACATCTTTTTCTGTCAGGTGCTTCAGTGAAAGAAGACAACTGTTCAAATATAGGAAGAATTATATTGTGGAAAGGCAATTGTGAGACTGTGTTCGATAGTTGGGGAACTCTCAAAAGACATACTAGAGAATAATAAAAATCGAAGCAGCAGAGGCGGAGATATCCTGACTTTTAGCCCAGGCCTGTTCAACCGATGGCCCGCTGTGAACATCTGGCCCAGAAGCAAGCTCTGAGTAGCCAATCATACAGAAAACTGACATACTGGTATGAGAAAATATGTAAACTACATATACAGTAGTGTCTAGAGGTAGATAACAAGTGAGCTATTTGCTTCCTTCTTATCTCTGTTAAGTTACACTTGCGCAGTGCCAATCAGACAGGATGTAGGGCTCGGTATAGCAACACCCTGCCAATTTTATCTTTCACAATACAATGTTTTCTCATGTGACGCAGTTCTGACCATGCCAAATTGTTTTTCAAACATCTGGGCTGCAGTCTAATAAGCCCTTTTTAGATAGGAATTGTGCAAATTTGCAGGAAAGCCCAATCAGTCTTTTTTCAGCATTGGCAGTATAAAAACAAAATCGGGGAGTGCAGCAAAATGCCGCCTGCCTACTTTTGTTCATACAGAATGTGCCTTTTCGGGGCAATGGGGGGCGTGAGCAAGTAACAAAACGTGTAGCTCAGCGTGTGGCGTAAACAGTGACGTGGGAGGGAAGCCGCGGCTAGTCAGTCCTTCAGCGATTCTCTCGTAAGTCGGCCCATTCTTCACCGTTCCCGTCATGTGATGGTTAATGGCCTCTTCGTTTGCGAGGGCAAGGAGGGCGCACAATTCCTTGTCTCCCCAGTTGCTCATCTTTACAGTGTCTGTCAGGTTTGTGTTTCCCTCTTGCTACTAGCTGCTCGCTAATTCCTGCTATCAGCTGTTTCCTGTTTATCCACTGCCAGTGGGTCGTACGTGCAGCGTCATCAACAGCCCCTCCCACAAGTCTTCAACAGACGGCATTTTTCATTAGATTGTCTCTGCTTGATAAACAGCAACATCTTCAAAAGTCCACACCTCCAGTTTCTAACACAGACTTCCATTTAAAAGACTGAACTCTCAGCCCCAAATGACATCACCAGGGTCGTTTTCTCTGACTTGACAAAGCTTCAGAGCCACAGAGGACGTTATACAAATTGCTTTCTACTTTATTTAAAAAAACAAAAAACAACTCAAGGTCCACTTATTAGCTTTTTCTTGAGCTTTCAACCAGTCTTGATTAAACTCTCAAACTCCATCCTGGTGAGTAAGTGGAACTTGAGAATATTTTGCCAAACTAATTTCAAAGTCAAGGATGAATAATGTTCCTATTCTGTTAACTGTTAAGCTGTTTTTGCTAGTCTGAAGAATGAGACTTTTCAAGCCAAATGAATATTGCTAAAACAATCAATTGATTAGTCAATTGAAAGAAAATTCATTGATAATTGTTAACAGGAGAACTCTACCACTTGTCAGTCTACTATGTGAAATCAATTGTATAATGTTTTCTGTGGCTGTGGAAAAGCTTATTTTTAATGAAAAGCATTAACACATTGAAAGATGTGGACACTTATCACATACTGATGGTCTTATGAAACATTTCAAAGAGTTGCATTAAGGGAAATGTAAGATCAAACATTTTCTTCACCAGCCTATCTGCATGGGTTGCTTTGGTAATGATGTGTGCGTCAGTGACTATGTAACTACACTAGTAACGTGGATTTCCAACACCAGATATCTGTTATTAAATTATCTTGTTTTGTAGGTTCCTTCCAGCTTTGCCTGTATAAGCCTCCCTCCAGAGTGCCAGCAGACAATTTATTTCATGTCTGTCCATGGACTGCTGTTCTCTATGATGTCCTTGTGCACTGCTAGTAGCAGTATGGATTTGGCTCAGCACTTTTGTCACTAGAGTCACTGTGTCACGTAGTGAGTGATTCAAAAGACTCTCTGAGTGGCCAGAGCAGCCGGACTGAGACATGTCTGTAGAAATCTGATTAGGTCGCATTTCAAACCAATTTGCCAAAAAAACAATCTTTTTCTTTTTTTGTGTTCAGACTTTCTAAAATCAATTTGGATACAATCTGGACGTTCTTGGATTTTGACCGCTGGGTCAAATCTCTGGGGTAGCCAGTCAATTATCAGAGAAAATTGCCAAACATTCTTGCTCCAGTTTGTTAAATGTGAGGATGTTCAGCTTTTCTCTGTTCTATGTCAAAGTAAATTGACTTCAGGATATTATTAAGTGTAGGTAATTAATCCAGGAAGCTAGAGACTACAATGATCTTTTCAAACATCTGTAGGTACATTAGTCATTTGTTTTCTTGAGCAGGACAAAAAATTCCTCTTGGATATGATGAATCTTAAAAATCCTGACAATAGTGACTCTTCCAAAGGTACACGTCCAACATCCTGACCCTGAAGCCTGTTCAGTCCTAAACCTGCTGCAGCTGGGGCAGTGCTGCATCACTGTCGGGTCTCAAATGAGAGCAAAAGTAATTGAGCTTGATTAACCTGGCCCTTTGCCACATCATTAGATTGATAGATGGAAGTGGCAGATCAGACAGGAGAAGGCGGGAAGCACTTAAGTCATAAAGCAAGGTCGTTCTAACCATGTGACTGACTCATTTGCAGTGTTTGTTTCCACCTGCCTTGGCGCGGTCCTCGCAATGTCAATTGCATGAACGAGGGGCAGATATTTCACTTTCCTGGGTGACCATCTACTTGACGGCCGCATTGTAAATGCAAATTGAAAACAGGAGACCATGAATCACTATGCATATACGTATATATTCACGCTGTATGGATGGCTGCAGTCGCTATCTGCCTTGGTGCCAAGAGAGCTGCTATGTCAATCCCTTTATCCCATTTATTCTGTGCTATCTGATGAGCCGACCATTGAAAGCAAGTCAAATTTATCTAGGAAGTGTTTCAGAAAAAGGAACAAATAATGCAAGCAGATAAAAATATGACATTTAAGTGGAAGAGAGTTGCCTTAAAATGAAGCCATATCTTTATACATACAATACCACTGCTACTCTTGGCATTTTTACTCAAGAACAACTTTACTTTCAATATTTCCATCTAATGCTTCTTGATACTTAACTGTATTCTGGAAAGTTTTGTACTGCACTACATTTATCTGACAGCTTTAACTACTAGATGCAGTGCACATAAAGATTATACATATGATGAGCTTATGAAATATGGTGTTTTAAATTATACTATCCAACAGTATATGAAGTAGTTCATATTAGCTCCACCTTGACACTGAATACTCAGAGGGGGCATTTCCTGTGAAATGAAATTTTTCCTTCAATATAGGCTACTTTACCTTTATCATAGTACTGTCTTTAATGCAGGCTATTTACATGGACTCTTCTTCCACTACTCACTTTACCTTTCAGATTCACTCTGTGTTAAAAATGTGCTCTACAAGTAGGGGAATAATATGTTACTGGTACATGTTACTCGTGTATGTAATATGAACATTTCTTTCTTATGGCCCCACATCTGCAAACACATGGAGCATTGTTGAAACAAAAAAGGACCAATAATAGCCACAGATAAGTAAGGAGGTTGGCCTGCCAGGTGTGTAGCCAGTTTTTTGCTAAAAGATGTATGAGTCACGATGTTTGCACTCTGTATGTTACACAGCTAGCATAATACCAATGTTAGCTAAATATGCCATTGAACTTTCAGCAAAGTTAATCAACTGACTTGAATTAAATGGCCTGTTAGCTAATTCATTTGTATGCTCTGTTCAAAATCTTTTTCAACATGCTCAAGGCAAATTTCAGACAAAAAAAATAAATCCGAAAGGAAGCGATAGCAAACATATGAAAGATTACAGAGGTTCCTGTAGGAGTCATAGATTTATAATAATATCTAAATAATGGATATCAGATGCCAAGATGGCACCTTTTCATTTCAATGGAGTTGCTTGCCTGGCACATACACTACGAAAAGTTTGTTATTTTGCTTGTTTACGTCCGAGGTATGTGGCCCACTGCATATGCGCAGCATTGTTTCTCCAGTGGCCCCGCCCACAAGTTCCGGCTTGGCACATAGACTTTACTTTGTGATGATATCACAGATTTTTAAATCACTTTTTATTGGCTCAAGGAAAGTTTTACAAATATAAAACCTCGATGGATAAAGAAAAAAAAAATCATAATAGGAAGAGTCATAATTGACCTTCATTTTAAGGTGTCCTGTCAACAATGTAACAGACATCTCTTTTGTAATGGTCGTCGTCTATGGGGAAAATACTTTTTGGGCTGCAGACATTTTTTTTGCTGCAATACTGTGAGTGGCCACTGGGAAAAATGGCTGCTAGGCTAAGCAGCATTCCTGGGGGTCTGGTAGGAATAAATAGACGTCCTGTTGTCTCAGACGTCTGCACAGAGCTATATGGAAACGAGACGCAAAGGAGTACAGCAAAGCTAGCAGCTCTGTGTGGTTGTACATAGGCCAGGGGTAGGCAACCTGTGGCTCTGGAGCCACATGCCGCTCTTTCGCGCTTCTTGAGTGACTCACTGTGGCTTTGTCAAAGAAATCATATGGGCACCAAAAAAAAAAAAAAAAAGTTTAAACATTTCATCAACCAAATGTGCTTCAAATATCTATGGCTTGGTGCCTTTTCCTCCAACTTTTGCTAAACCTCAAGAGCATTGACTACTCTTAAATCTAGCTAGGCGAGCTATGGATTCCAAGTCCCCCCCAAAAAGTAAAAGTGTTGCAGGAGAACAGTGTGTGGACAGCTTCATTTGCTTTCACTGCCAACTCTGCAGAGTTAAAGTTCCAAATAATCATAAATAGCCAACTGCAGTGTAGCCACCTTGTAGTAAGACATATTAATGGATGCTCATTTAGACCTATAAGTAGTGTTGATTTGCTAATTGATATTAATTTGGGTCAAAAATGGCTCTTGACAGTAAAGGTTGCTGACCCCAAACATAAGCTGATGTCAGTATGCTGGCATGCTCACAATGACAGTGCTGATTATGGTGTTAGAAGAAAAGTCAGAGTATCATCAGAATTTGTAAGATTTGTCCTCGTGAAACCATGAATGTCTGTACTAAAATTCATGGCAAGTCACCCATCAGATATTTCGTTCTGGACCACATTGGTTGACCAACAGACTGATGTTGCTATCCCTCCTAGCATGGCTGATACACGCTGAGTAGAGGAGAGATTAAATCTAGACATTATCTGAGGTGCTGTAATAGCAATCAGAGTAAAAATCCAAAATCACCATTGTCAGAAAGCTACAGTTTCTGTTAAAAAGTACAAGGACCTTGATTTCTGCTTTTAGAATATGTGCTCTCATAAAAACTCAAAACTCATCAACCACTTAAGTCTCTCCCCAAAGGACAGGTCACCTTTGGACTTTCCAGCATATAGGCCAAGATAGGAGTCTAGGACCAAATATGTCACTGAGAGTCTTTGTCCAGCTATGACTGATCACCTTTTCTGATGTTCTTTTTAAATATGGGCCCTGGCTTTGAAATATTTTTTTTCTGTTGTCTAAGCCTTCTTTTTCTCTGCAAATCTCCAGAAAGTCAACAGCTGGGTTCTTTCCCACTCTGTGCATTCTTTCCTAAATTAAATTGTCCTTTATATGATGGTTTGGGCAGTTAACAAAATACACATGAAGTTACAGTAAAAGCTTGGTGAGAGCTCATTTGAATGTGGATTTGTGTGCAGTACTCAAACTCAAGAGGTGCTTTGGGATGCACTAAGCAGGCTGAGTCTGGAGCTCTGAGTAGAGAATTTAAATTAAAATGCATATGGAGACATCAGGTAATTGGTCTGTGAACATCTCCAGCAGCTGAGAATCCTCTGCGTCCTCCCTGCCTTCATTTAGGGAGAGAGCTTCGTCCAGGGAGTACGCCATTACTGCTTTTCATGATGTGCTGGGGGCCGGGGGCCGCGCCGTTCAGTGCTTACGGTTTTCGTGTGGGAAGATTTTTGGGAGAAGGAGATTACACTGATCTAATTAATTACCATCGTAAAAACAGCAAACATCATTAAAGTGTAATTCCATTAGAGCTCCTCATTCCACCAGTATTCATTAGCAGACAAGAGTGGGAAACGGGAGACGCTGAGGGAGAGAATGTGCACGAGTCCACGTCCACACACACTCACGCACATGCATACACACTAAAGTGAGGCTGGGTGTGAGTGTGCAGAATTCAGATCAGTGTTCTGCTGTAATAGTCAGACATGAAGACAGACGGAGCAGACAGAGTAAAATTCACAGGTGTTTCTTATTCTATGAAGCAGACATATCAGTGCTGTATAAGGATTCTGGTGGATCTTTGTGGAGCTATCCCAGCATGCAACAGATGAAAGGCAGGGAAATAGGCAGCACAGGTCCCTGGTGGGCTGCAGTGATACTGTAGAATTTTTTCACAGAGAATGTACCTCAACTTGTTGCATTCAGCTGTGGATTACATGCAGGGGCGGACTGGCAACAAAAGGCAGCTTGGGAATTTGCTGTCAAGGGGCCCCAGTTTGATCTATCAAATTCAGACTGACACAGCATGTTTGTCAGTCAACGAATCATCAATAAAAAACAAACACCAATCTGATCCTTTGTATTGTTTGTGTTCGGCTTATGTGTAAAACGATTAACCTCATTCTTCAAGGATTTCCTCCCTGTGTTTGTGAGTTCAGAAAGCAAAATTGAAAGATGAATTAATGTTGTGATCACCTGACACCTAATTTGTCTTAATATCTTGTTTAGCAGGAAAAAACAGTCAACAGTGACAGAACTAAATTAGAACCAGTAGACTCTATCCCCAGGAGCACACTTTATTCACACTGCAATATTCACACAAAGCACACTATAATTACTCCAAGTACATTTTTAACAAATCACTTTTATTGCTGGGCTGGCTATCAAATATTAGAATTAAATAAGAATAGCCAACACGGTGCCCGTGAACGTCTGGTTGTCCACAGGGCAAGTTCTTAGGCCAGTGGTCACATGCATCTCTGTGGTCATATCAACAGATGCTACAACTTGGACTGGTCACAATTTACACTTAGACAGGTACTGGTTCCGGTACCTGGAATTCTGTACCGGTACTAAGGCTAAAACGGTTGCTAATCCATCTGTTATTGTGTATAAAATGTTACATAGTGTGTATAAACATTAGAGGGAAGAGGGAGGGCCGGCGGCTCCCGGGCCCCCTTCTCCCGCGGGCCTGGGTTTGGGGCGGTCGGCCAGGCCACCTCCATCACGTAGCGAGGGAGGTGCGTGACGCAGGCAGGCAGGCAGGCTGGCCGCTGGGCCCCGTTCTGCCGCCGTAGCCAGAGTACTGCGGTATGGAGGTAACCACAAAAGCAGTACCGCAGCCCATGTTTACTGCGGTAAGTTACCGCCACCGCAAATACCGCCCAGCCCTAACCGGTACCCAATGTGACTTTTTTCAATACACTACCTTCTTATAACAAAAAACTAATTTTTGAGCAAGCAGTGGGGTGACGTAGTAGTCTGAAACCCAATTCTGCTCCTCTGCTATTTGTCTAATCACCAATAGGGCTAATCTTACATCTCTGTCTGTCTGCTTGTGTGTGTGTGTGTGTGTGTGTGTGTGTGTGTGTGTGTGTTCCTCTGGCACTGATACTAGGCTATTACTGAAATAATGTAGGAAAGAAAATATACCAGGCACTGAAACTATTGACACTGCAGCAACAGTTTTGGCTTGCTGGAAAGCTGACGGTGCAGTCGTGGCGCTCCATGGTCAGCTTCCCAACTTCAAGGCACTTCCACCTCCTGTCTGAATTTGAACCTGGCAGCTCCACAGAGTTCCGCTGTCAGCCTCAGAGCTCTGTAGGTGGGGTGCTTCAAGGCACTTCCGCTTCTTGTCTAAACCCAACATTCTCACCCAGATACGCACTTAGGTCAGGACATTAGGCACTGATGGGTTTAATGTTCATCAGTACTTGGTAGTAGCAGTTTAACTACAATCTAACAATTTAGTTTAAGTACTGAGTTTAGCGCCCATCCCTACGTACAACTGTAGTGCGCCAATATACTGGCACTCATCATAAATGCATTCAAACAGCCTCAGTTGAACTGAAGGTATGAGCTAGCCATGGACTTGATGAAGTAAGTGGAAGGCTACACCTGTGCTTACGTCTAGTTTTCTAAGTAAGATGTTAAGAAAGGGTATATAGCACCAACTACCACTTATCTCGATGAACCAACTCCCAGTATTTGCATCAAAGTATTGGATAGAAAACCACATAAATATGCATTTTCCAGTGCAAATTTTCTGAAAAATTGATAAACTTTGTGCTGCTTTTGGATGAAAACCCAACCAAAGACAGAGCGTAACGCATCATACTCTGAAAACCAGGCCCCCGGAGGGAAAACAATGGGCAACAAAGGCCTGAAACACTAATGTAATGCTTGTAGCTAGATAATAGTATTATGTTTTTGCATGTCAAAGGATTATTTTAGCCCCCCATGTCTCGCAGACAGGAAAAGGTTTATTGACAAACACAATATTGTAAGTCTGTCCGAGTATCCCTTCTCCTTACCTTACCTTACCTTACTTTACCTTACCTAATCCGTCACAAGGTAAGATCATCATTTAAGCTAACAAAGATCAAAACCAGGTCTTACATAGCGTAGTTAGCTTCAACCTCTACACTTCATCTTCATCTTCATTCATCTTCTAACCGCTTCATCCTCTTGAGGGTTGCGGGGGGGCTGGAGCCTATCCCAGCTGACATCGGGCGAGAGGCAGGGTACACCCTGGACAGGTCGCCAGACTATCACAGGGCTGACACATAGAGACTAACAACCAGTCACACTCACATTCACACCTACGACAATTTTAGAGCTATCAATTAACCTTAGAGCTATCAATTAACCTAGTCCCCAATCTGCATGTCTTTGGACTGTGGGAGGAAGCCGGAGTGCCCGGAGAGAACCCACGCTGACACAGTCTTCTTCAAGTCTTAGTTTTAGTTCTGGGTTTCTTGCCAACCACACAGCAGCTTTTAGGCATTGTTCTGTTGTTTGCTAGCAGATGAAAGTGACAAGGAGGCACCTTCACGCAAAGTCAGTGGTGAGCGATGAATTGTTTTTCCCTCTGGTGTGGGTGGACCTTAATGGTGCTCTTTCTCTATGGATTTATTCCAGTCAGTTTCATTGGCTGACACCAAAATCATTGGTAGGACAGCTCTGCATTCATCTGATGGACCAGCATTCAAACCTTGGTGGTGGTAAGCTGTTAGAGCAAAGTGAAAAGAAAATTTTTCCAACCAATGGATCAATACCAGTATTCCCTTAGATGCAGGCTTATTTTATGTACAAAGTAAAAAGGGTCAGTTTCTTTTTCAGTTGCATGTTACTTTCCTCACATGTGAGTAAAGCTCCAAAGTGAAGATTCTTTGAAGGGGTTGACAATTTTCACACTACAAATAAAAAGATGACATATTTCCATGACCCCACAATGTGCTGAACAGTTTGTGCCGCATTTAAGAGCAGCGAAAACCACTTTAACCAAAAAAAAACTTGGTTCCATCATGTAGAAATGCGCTCTAATTGGCAACTTGACATGCTTTAAGTGCACTTCTGTTGGAAGGAGCTTTTAAAGAGCTCTTGATCTCAGCGGTGAGAGGCGAGATCTTTGGAGCACAGTGTTCCTGCTCCTTACCTTCGGCTTCGTGCCGTCCTTCACCGAGGCAACACCGAGCAGACCATGAAGGAGATTGTTATTCGCAGACACTCTCAACCCCCTCGCAGAATCAAAAGTCTTATCAGCTGACCTATAAGATAATCTAGTTTGCCACTGATAAACTCTGAGTAGGAGAATACTTTGGTTAAGGTCACACTGGATTGCGCTCATTTGGGTGCCTGTCTGTCCTCTTGAGGGACTCTGAAAAGGTCGCGGGGAGACAAGGCCTCCACCCCAGGTATATTGCTTTTGTGTAGTTGACTTCTATCTCATCAGACTTTTATCACTTAATCCATCTACTTGACCTTTTGGTGGAGTCTCCAAAACTATTTCTTTTAACAGATTTTGCATTGAGCCTCGTCGGATCCCCGAGGACAGCGCGAGCCGTTTCTGAATGATTAGTGCCCCGCTTTGTTCTGCCTGAATGGGGGTTGTGAGAAAAAGCTTTTTTTCAGCTGGAGATTGGTGGAGGGGAGAGACACTGACAATGCCACAGGAATAAATAACATTCTCACACCCCGTAGTCATATCTCACCGGCTACTGACAATAAAAAAAAAAGAAAAAAAAAAGAGTCTTTCAGGGTATGATTCATTACTGGGAGAGTGGAATGCAGATTGCCTGCACGGTACTTCTATTTACTTTGTGAATTGCAAAGAAAGCAGCTGGACTCTTTCCACCTTTGTCTTACTTTACACATCAGTGAGACTAATGATCACAAGCTGCACAAGATGTCACAGCGCTGTATTTCTCACAGAAAGCTAAATCACAGCAATGTATATAAAAAAAGTAGATACCATGTCTGAATACAAATACCACTATCTAGCGTGACAATGCCCTCCTTAATTCCACCCTTTACTGTGGTCCATTATGTATCCAATCTGTAGTGATGGAGCAGAGTGGCCACTCCTCACGTCCATCTGGTCAAGTGTTGATTGTCTGAGGAATGAGCTTGCCCAAGTGGCAGCGGACACCCTGCAGTTAACGCCAATGGTGCAGGGGAGGAGGAGGGGGAGGCGTCTTAGACACTGACACCGTGTCTAAGGAGTGGCAGAGAGAGAGGGATCCAAATGTGAAGATTTCAATTCTGTTTGTGTGTTTGTGAGGTATTCATGCCAATATAACACTTCAGCAGGGAGAGGGGGAGAATAGAATGAAGACGCCTGGCTGAGATTCATCGTCATGGAGGAACAAGAGGTCAGGGCATAACTTGGACTTGCTTTGTTCAGATGTCTCAGCTCCAGGATTACAAGAGCGAGATACAGGGCCTCATGCAATAACATGTTTTGTTCTTAGGTTTGAAAGGAACAGGGTTGCCAACTTTCACTTCTTCTGGCATGTGACACACGCTTACACCTTCAGCCTCACGCTCTCACGCTGCCCGAACAACTCTCACACCAAAATAATGCGACACCAACACGTTAGTTAAGTGTTGCCATGCCTGGGTAATAAGCCTCGAAGACAGCAGTGCAGTGGCGATCCTAGACTCTGAGAGGACCCCGCGCAAAGAAGCCCATTGAGGCCCACAACCAACACCCCCTGCAGTCAGTTTTCATTTTTTCTTGTTGTTCTTTCATTTCTGGTGACCAAAAAGGTATCCTGGTTTCACTGTGCTGACAGTTACACCTGACACATGTATGACAGTTAACAGATAGGCAGCTGAATGTCCTAACTAACAGTATCCAACAGTCATACCGTAGCTAGAAGAAGCTCCACTTTGTACTTTGTGGTGGTGCACTGTGTACTGCCTTTATGAGAGTTTCAAGGGGGTTGCAGTTGTCTTTGCAGAATTTGCCAATATGGGTAGCCATGGGTCCATGTCATTGGTCCGACATCCCATTAGTCTGACGGTCTGTGGTGCTGAACGGCTCCCGGCGGGCGTATTTCTGCCTTGATGGTGCGCCGCGATCGGCTCTGGGTCAGCTGGGAAAGGCTTGAGGCGAAGCAGGCTCATGGCTTATGTGTTTGCCACTTTCTTTTTCATTTTAACCCACACCATGATCTTTTCCTGACCCTAACCAAGTGGTTTTTGTGCCTAAACCTAACCAGACCTTAACCACAGGGCATCATGATGATTTCGGAACAACAGGACTTCGGAACAATGAGTTTAATATGGTCGGAACAATGGGATGTTGGACCAATGGGATGTTGGACCAATGGGCTGTCAGACCAATGGGCAGTTCCCATAGCCATTGGGTGTCCCTTTTCCAAAAATTTTTTTGGGGGGGGGGGGTGCCCTAAACATTTGTCTGGTTTGCCTCACCTGACGGTGAACTCCTGCAGCCAAGTTGTAATTTTGTATCTTTAGAGAATGGAAGAGAGGCAAGACGAGACCAATCAGACAGCGTTTACAGGACAAAACCTTAAGGCAAGGTAAAGTAAGGTAAGGCTGACAGGTCTGTAAGTTCTTAGGCCTACAAGCCAGTACTGCAACACATACAACCTTACAAAATATATTTTTTTCTTTTGTGTGTGTGTGTGTGTGTGTGTGTGTGTGTGTGTGTGTACAAAGAAAGGAAAGGTTTAATGTATTACATCTGCCAAACGTACAAGGGAGGAAAAATAATTAAGCATTTGTCATAGACAGTGATTAATGATTCAAAATTAATCTGGAAGGTAAAATTTAAAGAAAAAGTTTTTCAACAAGGACTTGTACTTTGAATGAAAATTAGGTGCCAAAGCACATTTAAAAAGCATCAAAATAGAGCTTGTTTATTAAAAAAGAAAAATTCTCAAGGACCCCCCACAGAGGTCTGAACTAATGGATGATTAAGCCCATTGCATCAAAATCTCACTCCAGCCAGGCACCCAAAGTTGACTACACTGAATAAAGTACTTGTCAGATAGTCACCACTTTTTGAAATGGGGTTTGCCTCCAACTGTGTCTTTCACTTTTCAAAGCCAACATTCCAACAACGTCACCCACCCCACCTGTGATAATATGTTAAGTTGAGAAGCAGGCAGAGTTTAAACTGTTCATACAACTTCTTTTGGGCATTTTTTGTGTACAACACCACAAAAGCCCTTTGAGGAGAGGCTGTCCAAAATTGTGCGCTGTTATCCTCGTGGCTACAATTCATGGCATCTCGTCCCTTTCTGTGACAGCAGGCTTTTCATCTTTGAGTGTGGCCATTTGGAGCACTTCTGACTTTAGATGTGTTCAGTTTGAAGCACACTGATGCCTTTGTCCTCAATCTGTTACTTTTTTCCAATTGTGTTGTTCTGATTCTTCCATGTCAGACTGAGCAGGTCATAAATGTTCACTAGATAAATATCACATGTACATGAGAAAGGTGTGGGTTTGTGATAACTGGTGAAAAGTGGCAGAAAGGATTTTACATAATTGCCATATTACCTGTTCATTTCTGTTTGTGGGCAGGTCTCATCCACAAAAATGTCACCCAAGAGTCATAACAACAACTTTGCAGTTCAGAGCTTTAGGGCCTATTTTCAGAAATCAGCAAACAGAAACATAAAGACCCGAATATCAAACTAGATAAAGTTCAGCAAAATGACAAAGCCATGCACATCACATTGAACTTGTTGGGTGAACATGTTGTTAGGTCTCCTTTAATATGAAAATACTGGTTACAGGTTGAAAGCAAGACAAACTGACCACAGCTCTTAACTTTTTACATGCTTGAATAAAGATTTCAAATATGAGAACATTGGTGAATGCAACACCTTTCTTTAAATTACTTTACCACTTAAGAACAAATCTGTTTGCAGGCCCATTGTCTTTGGCTAGAAAATTAACACAACCCCCCCCCCCCCCAAATATCAGACCTCCTACTGTCTCACTCTCTCTGCACATCTCTGCTGGCCAAGCTAGTCAAAGTCCTCTCTCATTAGCCAGCCAGCTGAGGTGTGCAATATCTTTAGCAGGAAGTGTGTGTGTGGACAGTGAACAGGCTGGAGTGTCCGAAAGCACTGGGCTGCTGCCAGTACAACAGTCCATTTGGCACAGGCCTAAGGAGTTGATAAGGCGTGTTGACTCCACTTCTTCATATTCTGATGTAAATGCCAGAGGAATATTTTATATGCTGATATATTGCTGGCATAGTGATTGCATATAGAGGTGTTAATTCAGTGTTTTAAGATATTATGAGGCTAAATCGACAGTGTGGAAAGTGCAGTGTCTGATTGATTGTGACACCCAGATGTGAAAAACCAGACTTGTGGGTCTGTCATCAAGCTGTTTGAAAAACTTAAAATGAATCATGCTGTATGGAGCCTATTGTCCTCTGTTTTTCTCAGCGTAATCTTAATCCTATCACCCTCTACTCTTTTTTTTGTTGAAATGTTCAGTGCTCATGTTGGGAAATGTTGAATTTATTCATACCCAAACTGAGGACAATGGTCTTATCAAAGACACTTCCCCTATGGCATCAAGTGATAGATCAAAGTGATTTTCCCTTATTCCATTTGTCTCCTGTAGCAATCTTACCAGTGCTTTTCAAAGTTTGCAAGGATTCAAAAGTCTGTGATGTGTGATCAGATAAAGACATTAAAACAATAAAAAATAAAAAATAAAAAAGGTTCTACCTTGGAATGTGATTTAAATTGGATATTTTCCTGAGATTTATCAAAGTATGTTTCCATTACGAGAAAGGATTTTACAAAAAACACATGGTTGTGTTTGGGAAAAATCATGTTTGGCTTAAAATGCCAGGTTTTGGGGGCACAATCCCAGAAGAAAAAGCAGTGATGTCTCTGTAAAAACCAATTGCTTTTCATATCACTGTCACCGCTAATGGGTTGCTTCAAAACACCCATGTTTGAAGCCGAATAAAACAATGGAAAAACACAGGCAGGGCGCTACAAAACACCCACATCTGGAGCTTGAAAAAGACTACAGGGAAAAACAGGGATGGATTGCTACAAAACAGTAACATTTGGAGCCCAAAAAGCCGTTGGAAAAACATAGAGGAGTCGCCATGAAACACAACAGATTAGAGCCAAAGAATCCAATGGATACACACTGACGGGTAGCTACAAAACACCCACATTTAGGGCCCAAAAAGCTGCTGGAAAAACAGACATGTCGCTACAAAACACCCACATTTAGATTCTAAAACGCTGCTGCAAAGACAGACAAGTTGCTATGAAACCACCCCCGTTTGGAGCCTAAAAAGCCGATGGAAACACGCTGACATGTAGCTACAAAACACCCATGTTGAGGCCTAAAAAGCAGCTTAAAAAGGCAGATAAGTTGCTACAAAGCACCCATGTTGGGAGCTGACAAAGCTGCTAGAAAAACACAGAGAAATCAATTAATAAAATTTTTTTTGTTTGTTGGTCTTGAACATTGGTCTGCAGCTTGGCGGGCATCTCGCTTAGGTGAAACGCCTTCCACCATCCCCTCAACTTCCCAATGACAAAGTCAGCTTATATATTGCGTCACTTTAGAAACGTTGATATGGTACGTGAGAAATATGCAAATGTAACATATTTATGACTTGAAAAAAATGTACAATGCAAACATTTTCTCCTTGGTCCGCGTATCATCAGATAATTTGTAATTCAAAAACCAAAAACGGTAAATCTGTTATTTGATTCAAAGCAAAAAAACAAGAGTACCCGAGAAAACCGTTTTTGGTGTCAGAATTAAATAACGAAAAACCAATCAAACCTGGCCCGTTTTTGGTTTTTGCCGTTTTATCGTTATTCCTTTTTGGATTGAATATTGAACAGGTCTGCGGACATTTAGCCAATTCGTTTCTGCGTTTGAAACCACAAACGGAAGTCACGTGTTTTTTTCCTTTTTTCATTTTAAACCAAAAAACGAAAAACGAAATCACGTGATCTATTCCTTTTTTGTTTCCAAACGAAAAACCAGAAAACCAGTTTTGGTTTTTGTAAATTCCTTTTTTCATTTCTCATTTGGGACAGACATATATATATATTTATATATATATATATATATGGGTATATGTATATATATTAAGGCTGTCAAACGATAAATTTTTTTAATCGCGATTAATTGCAGAATTTCCATAGTTAATCGCGACTAATCGCGTTTTGAATTGCATGTTTAAAATTCTGTTATTTTGCATTTCAAGGCAGTTTTGAGCCCATAATGTAAAGCATTTCTTACCAGAGTGTCTTAATTGGATATCAAATGAACAGTTTTAAAGTTAAACAAGATGTTCAAAAGTCCAGTAGCACTCTTTCTTTCCATCACCGCGGTAAGTTTACTGCAGGAAGCCGCTTCGAAGCATGATGCTACAGCTAGAGGAGCCGACTACGGGTGAGTAGAAGGGACAAAAAGGCTTGCGAAATTAAAATACGATTAAAAAAAATAAACGTGTTATGGATTGCATTAATCTAATCGCGATTTACGCATTAATGCTGACAGCCCTAATATATACATATATATATATATATATATATATGTATGTATATGATATTTATGGGTAGAATGGCCATTCTATTAAAAAACACCCAACATTATGCAAGCACAGGATCTAATAAAATAAATAAATAGGCCTACATATGCTATGCATTTGAAATATATTTTATCCAAAAAATGTGTGATATACTATTTAGTTGCGTAGTGTGAATTAATACCCTACTTAATTACATATGTGGAAATAGCCTGTGTCGTCCTTTGTTAACCATTTCACATACAGATGATACTCATTTCAATGCCGCAGCCACAGTGGAGGGGTGAAATAATTGATCCAGGAGTAGCTGCAGTGCGCAACAACAACCAGCAGGTGGATCTGTACAGTATACTAACTCATTACAAACTCTTATTTTCATGAAGGACATTTATATTATGATATTTCCACAAGGGTCAGTGTTAGGTCCCCTGTTATTTAGCCTAATGATCTCCCTCAACAGTGTCATGATGTAGAACTGCAAATGTATGTGTGACATATAAGGTATTTATGTGTATCCGCCCGCTAAATTGTGACATTATTTTATGCATATCATATCGACAACTGATTTGAGTATAGGCACGTATCGGCTCTCTGTCCCAGTCCCCAGCCCTTGCTTACTTCACCCACATGACATCTCCTCTCACCTACACACCTTTCCCAGTTTCCTCATCAGCCCTGCAGTTACCTGACATTCCCCACCTACTCTGTCTCACCTGTTCCCACTTTCCTCATCAGCCCTGCAGTTACAGCAAGCTGTTTTCCGAACACTCTTTGCCAGCTTGTCAAAGTTGCCATGTGCTTCATGCCAAGAGTTACAGCCATTTCTAGATGATCTGTTCCTGTTTTTTTCCAGTAACCTGCGCAATCTTTTGCACTCTTGCAGTGTTTTTCCATAAACACCATGCTTACAAAAGCAAACAGAATTAGCCATGCTCAGACAATAATGAGTATTCTTCATGTGCAATTAATCTCATCGACAGTTTACGAGACTATGATTCGGACAAAGGCCCCCAAACCCTACTTTATAGGAGCAAGACCCCGGATCTCTATGTAGTAGTTCTGCACCTCTTTGTATTAGTTTTGTGTCTCCTTGTTCTCCTACTGAGTCTCTTTGTTGTTGTTTTGTCTTATTATAATAATTTGAGTCTCTTTTTGGTCATTGTTTCCTGCAAAATATGTTTTGTACTGCAAATTGGTACATGAACATAAACCACAGGGAGAAAGGGTTGCTCAAGATCAACAACAAAATCAACAAATCAGCTGCATGTTTTACTTTTCAACTCCTGGAGAACCGACCCATCAAAACCTTGCTTTCACCTTATAGTGCTGAGACTTGGCTGAAAAAGAGAGTTTCCATGAAACCAAGAAAAGGCACTGGTGTTAAGTTCAATGATGGGAAAAGTCTGGTTTAAACCTGCAGAAAGATGCAATGTGGGTTTGTGATCTGGTAGGAAAACAGTGTAATTTAATACATGTGGAGTACAGCCGCTTGGAAAATCCATCCTGACGGAGCCATATGTTAACGGAAACTGCTGTAATTGGGCATCTGGGGGGCAGGGCTGGATTGTAAGTATACTGGAAGCAAGGTTCTCTACCTTCATATCTGGCTTTGACTGACACATTGGAACCAGTGGGGAGGTACTGGCGGACTGGGCGAATGGAAGTGGCAGATGGGTGGAGGGTGTATCCACCGGTATGTTTCCGTCTGCTTCACTGTCACCTGATTATGGAAGAGACCAGACGTGACTAAGCAGCCTCATATACCCCATGCTGACAAAGGCGAGCATAATAATCCATGCTTAGACCATGATGGGGAGTCCTCATGTGCAATTAATCCTAAAGGCGAGAGACTACATACCCCTGGGCACAAACAAAGGTCCCCAAACCCTACATAGGAGCAAGACCCCCAGACTCTTTGTAATGCTTTTGAACCTCTTTGTGCTCATATTGTGTCTTCATGTATTTGTTTTAAGATTCCTTCTGTTCATTTTGTCTCTTTGTAGTAATTTTGCATCTCTTTGTAGTTGTTTTGAGACCCTTTTGGGTGGTAATTTTTTCTATTTGTGGCAGTGTTGCACAGTGCCCCAAAATGTAGGTATTTTTCTATACTTCTTTGTTTAAAAGGTTTGGTATTAGAATTTCCCAACATTTGGTATTTGCTGTCGGTCAAATACGTGTCCAATGTAAGTGACTGAGAGAAGGTGGCAGTCCTTCTAACAAAGCCAAGTCAGGCGCTTTGGCGTTAATGGTCAGGAGACATGCAATTGTGCACTCATCTCCATTGATACAGCATGAGCCCCAGCTTTGATTCAATCAATCAATCAATCAATCAATCAATCAATCAATCAATCAATCAATCAATCAATCAATCATTTATTTGTCACATGGAATTACCCAAGGTATAGTTCCTGTGAAATGTGATCCCATCAGCTCCTTGTTGGCTTCCAGATGGTTTTGGTAATCCATGGTTTCTGGTTGCGGAATGATTTAACTGTCCGCACATGCTGACCTCAACAAGATGGCAGTGTGGTCACTTCTCCAGAACATGTAGCATTTAGCGGTGATCCACAGCAGGGTAAGGACAGCCCTTCAAATTCCTACAGTAACCCCAGTCCTTATTCACTGTAAATTACACGCTTCCTCTCCTTCTCCTCTCTCTCTCTCTCTCCTCACTCTCAGATCAGCATATAGAAAAAGAGTCACCTCATTGAATGGCACTATCCAGGATTCAGCCAAGTTCTGGTGAATATAAGGATATATCAGTTCCTGATATCCCGTTGGAAACTGATACAGTATGGAGGTCATCTGGTTTATTTTCCAACACCTCTACAATGGCTTGCAGGATGTTAGATTAGCTGGTGCCCATTTATTCTCCATCTTTCCACTATGCTTACTGATGTTTACATTTGAATACTTTGACCTGGTTAGCAGCTAGCAAGCCTAGTTGGCAAAAGGAGAGTTTTCAGACTGATGAGTTGATATCCGTACCCTGATGAGTGACTCGCCAAACGCCACCATGGTCCAAAGCCAACCACAAAAAGCACCACAATCACTTGCAGAATAGTCATAAGAGCCTAAATTTAGCAAATATTTAGTGAAGTTGACAGAGAGGCAAGGCGGGAACATCTGCGGCTACGTCACTGAGAGAGAAAACAATGCCTCTGACTTACAAAAAACATGTCATCTTCAGCAATAATAGTTTTTTCCCTGATATGTATGAAAAAAGTGAAAGCTCCAGGAATGAGCCCTAAAACTCGGAAATGAGTTACCATTTTTGAAGTCAATGGGTTTTTGGTTAGATGGATAAGGTCTTTGGCCATATTTTTTTCCTATGACATAAAATATATTTGTAAATACCCCACTGGTGAATTTTGAAGCTTTTATGTGTCTTGAAAAAGGTGGTTGCTAACGAGAAGCTAAATGAGACTTCAGAAGTCTGAACACATCTCTGTAGCCGTATTGCTCTACAGCCTTATTGCAACCATGATGTAGTTTGTTTTTAGCCTAACGTTAGCTTTTTACTTCTGGCCATTGCATTTAGGGTTTACAAAATCATAAAAAGTGGTGCTCATTTGTGAAGATTATCCTGCTGAGCATAATGTGAAAGTATTAAATATTGGTTTGGCACAGAGGTTATTTTCTGCAATAATCCAAAATCCAGTGGAAAAATCCCATAGGCTTTTGGAGGAAGGAACCATGGCGATGCTAAAGTTTGCATCGGCCCTCAGAAAAACATCGTCCCTTGAGCATTCTACAGATAAGATTTCACTGTAAATGTATTTCGTACACTCTGTGGGTATCATGATTTTGATGAACATGTGATCAACCCCCTAGGACATTATGTTTCTGATCTATTAGGAATCGAGCATCAAATCAGTATCATTTCAGTTGCAAGTATTGTTTCAGTACCAAGAACAAGAATTGTGATACCAAAGCTTGTATTGGTATCGAAGTCAAAATGTTGGTATTGTGACAGCAAAAATTTCTCGCAATTTTGAGTTTCTGCAGTTATTGTGCGTGTCTTTGTAGTCAATTAGGACATCCCTACTTTTAACAGAGCTGTATGATATATATATATATATATATATATATATATATATATACAGTGGTGTGAAAAAGTGTTTGCCCCCTTCCTGATTTCTTACTTTTTTGCATGTTTTCCACACTTAAATGTTTCAGATCATCAAACAAATTTAAACATTAGTCAAAGATAACACAAGTAAACA
>NC_065517.1:11276222-11330231 GCF_006386435.1 Epinephelus moara | reverse complement strand
TCTGCGGACATTTAGCCAATTCGTTTCTGCGTTTGAAACCACAAACGGAAGTCACGTGTTTTTTTCATTTTAAACCAAAAAATGAAAAACGAAATCACGTGATCTATTCCTTTTTTGTTTCCAAACGAAAAACCAGAAAACCAGTTTTGGTTTTTGTAAATTCCTTTTTTCATTTCTCATTTGGGACAGACATATATATATATATATATATATATATATATATAAATTTATTTACAGAAATATTATGCCACTCCAAACAGAGGCTCTGGCCAAGGGGTCCCCTTACCCTTTGGGCTCCTGGGCCTGTGCCCAGTAGGCCCATTCAGTAATCCATCCATGATTAATCCCTTCTGTCTGCCAGCTCTATTTGGTCTGTATGTAGTGATGAGCTAAATGTCAGGGAAGGAGAAGCATACGGCAAGTAGTGTCACAGTACTTACTCTAAACAGCCACCTATTAGTCCTCCTCCTGCTCATATGAGAGAGTCATTGAGCCCACCATGCAAAAAGGACACTTGAGCCATTCCAGACATATGAACTCTGGCAGACAAGATAGAGGAGAGCGTTTGACCTTGACAGTGCTCTCCCTCCCCTTCAGTGAAATTGCCCTGCCTCCTCTTCCGAGAGTTTATGCAGGGGGTCACTTGCTCGTGCATCTTTGAGATGACACATAAGTTGGGCCGGGAAAGAAATAAATTCAGCTCATTTACACAGAAAGGCAGAGGTGGGTTCCGCTCTCAATCATAGCAGCTGGCAGGACCATGCATCTCTGCGACATTTCAGAAATCTGCAAAAACTTCTGCCCCTCCCAGAGCAGCGGGGTCATGTCTGTCAGCTCCATCTTCTCATGTCCAACCTTGGGGGAGGCCTCGACCTTCTGTCCCACAGGGCAGACACAGACTGACAAATACAGAGGAGACAGACAGAGAGGCAGACCCAGAGAGGAACCTGTCGCTATGCTAATGCAGCAGCGGCTATCAGGCGCCACAGTGACACCACCCTCCCCGCCCGGCTCAGCGTGCTCAGGGGACAGCAAGCGGATTTTTCTCACTTCCACAGGCAGCCTTCATTTTCCACACTACTGGAAACTGGACACTGTCATCTGTTATTGAGTTTCTGGGCTGCAGAGCCTATCGCTGGATAAGAAATTCAATGCAGGGCTTTCTGTTATGAGCAGGATTACAGTGGTCTGTGATGGACCATTGAGTCACACCTGAAGACCGGCTGTTAGCAAATGAAAGCAATCATTCATTCATTTTTATTCAATGTGTTTTTAATGGTAAAAGGCTAAAAATTGAGGCCTACAGTCCCACTAAAAACTAATCAATATGTTCACATACAAATTCATATACTGTTGATTTTCATGTTATATTGTCTTAAAACATGAAGCATTAAAGCAAACACAAAAACAAACGTCAAAACAATCTCACAGGATTCACATCAATCAATCAATCAGTCATTTGTTTTTCACATGGAATTACACAAGGAACAACTCCAGTGAAATATGCTCCCGTCAGCTCCTTCAACTTGTGTACTGTAATTTAGTCCTTCTTTGCATCTTCTTACATTGTTTGCTGCTGCTTTATAATCATCCATGTTTCTGGATGGTTCTGACAATCCATCATTTTTGGATGCAGAATGATTTAACTGTCCAGTCATCCTGATATCAACAAGATGGGCGCATAGTCACTTTCCCCAAATGCGGGCAGTGTGGCACTGGAGCCACCTCTGAACGGCGTATTGCAGTGATCCACTGCAGGAACAGGACAGCACCTCAAATTCCTGCAGTAACACCAGTCCTTTTTCACTGTAAATTACATACCTCCCCTCCTTCTCTTGCTAGAGTCCTCTGCACTCTCAGATCAGCATATAGAAAAAGAGTCACCTGATTGAATGGCGCAAGTTCTGGTGAATATAAGGATATTCTGTTGGAAACTGGTGCGATACGGAGGTCATCCAGTTTATTTTCCAATGCCTGTACAATGGCTAGGAGGATGTTAGTTCAGCTGGTCCTTCTTCTTTTCCATCTTTCCTCTATGTTTACTGATACATTTGAAAACCTTGACCTGGCTAGTGGGCAGCTAGCTAGCTAGAAGTTGGCAGAGGGAGAGTCTACAGACTGGTGAGTTGATTTTCTATATCTTTATGAGTGACTCACAGCCACATGCCACCACTGTCCAAAGCCAACCACAAAAAGCACCACAATCATTTGCAAAATAGACATAAGAGCCTAAATTTAGCACAAATTTAGCAGAGCTGACAGAGAGGCGACTAGAAATGTCCGCACCTACGTCCTACATCATTACAAATTCTGTATAAATATTCACCCCCCTTGAGGTCGTTATTTAGTTGACTCACTGCTGGCTGCATTACAGCCTTGAGTCTATGTGGACGGGTGTCTTTTAGCTGCAATCCATTCTTCTTTACAGAAGTGCAGGAGCTCTGTGGTGGCATTTGGATTGTAAGTGAACAGTCACTTGCTGCCAACACATTGTTTCACAGTGTGAAACATAAGACTGACATGACACTATTATGACACCTTCATAATCAGTGTTGTGGATGGGCGTGGTCATTGAAGATGCTCATGTTTTTGGTAAATGGTGAACTGAGTTTTATCTGTTTGCAACTAATGAATGTGAAGGTGAGTATTGTTCACTCTCGCATCAGTTAACAATGCTCACACACTGTTTTACGGCGCCTGAGGATTTACGGCAAATGGCATGCCAGTGTATTGTTGAAGATGGTTTCCCCTGACCTAAATCTGAACCAAACCCTTTACTTTACCCAATGATGTAGGGAGGTGCTACGCATTTCAACAGGAGGGAACCACTATTCAATAGGGCAACAGACTTCATTACAACGCCTGTATGGGTATAGTGCAACTGCCACGTTAAACAATGCAGCTGCTGGTACTGCTGAAACCAGCTCATATGAATATTTGAAGTTTTATGAACAAATCAGTACAGATTCCAATGGAAAAAATAAATAAATAATTCTATGCAAATTGTGCCCATCATGTCTGTAAAACAAGTCCTAAAGTCAGCCACATCTGCAACACATTTGACGCTACACATCAAGCTGAAACATCTAACAAGTCTTAAGAAATGTCTGTGAGTGAATGATAATCACAAGACAAAACAAAACAAAGAAATTAACATAAACTTAATAATTTTTTTGGGACTGTGAACTCACTTCAAAATTCAAACTGTGAACAATCTGTGTAAACTAGTGCATTTTAATCTGTGAACTGAACTTTGAAATAGCTTTTGTGAAGTGTGAACGTGCACAACACTGGTCATAATCATGTAATGCACATGAAGAAGTCTTTACAAGTGTTGTAATCAAGTGTCATTCTGTTAATTATTATATTCATTTTTAATGCAAAGTTGACATTGTTTGAGATGTCTTTACAACCTTTATAACCTCTATAACCTGCCATAAACACACCATAGCAGGCCTAATTATGAAACATTAGGAAACTATTTAGTTTTATGTGTTAACATTACAATTAGCTGTCACAGTAAACAGGTTGGCTTTCACATTGGCTGTCATGAGACCATTATAATAATGACAAGAATATTTTCCTTCACTCCAACTACAGTGGAAAAATTTGGACTACAAATGGTATCATTTGAGAGTGTAATAAAACTTAATGACATCTTTATGACAAGTCCAAATTACCACTGTAGATGAGGTCAAGGATAATATTCCTGACCTTATTATAATGGACTCATGACAGCCAATGTCAAAGCCAACCAAATATGACAATTTATTGTAGGGGTGTCAGTTTCAGTTAATTTTGCTTTCAAAAGGCCGACATCCATTTATCAGAAACTAACCAGTTAATTTTGAAGGAAAAAAAAGATGTGAATTACGTTAGGCATTTACTTTAGTCCAGTAATTCATTGACTCGGTGAGCTTTAGCATTGCATATTAAAGCCTTATCCTATTAGAAGCTATGTTTTGTGATGTAAATGTCTTTATGCCTTTATTTAATTTTCTATTGGGTTTGCTGACAAACAGCGTTAATTTGTGGAAACATGCCCACTGGTCTCAACTGGCTTTTTTTTAGGGCTGTAGTCTCCTGGTCGACTAGTCGATTATTTGGTCGCTATGCTCTCATCCAACCAAATTCTCATTGGTCGAATAATCGCCGTGTTACTTTCATAAGGAGGAAAGTGCTACATCAATAGCTTTCCAGGATTAATCCATTATTTCCTGCAGTGGGGGGACAGGCTAAGTTACCTGTGAAAATGGGGGTGTTTTCAAAACACCTCTGTTGTTGACAGAAAGTTAAACTCGCCCACCCTCACGCTCAGCGTCACGGTGACGTAAACCTCCTGTCAGTTTTTGTAAGCTGACACTATTTCTCTCAGTGGAAACAAAGCTTGTATTTACTTGTATTTCACAGATAAGAAACAATAAATTTGTGAAGATAGTAAAGCCTCCACTAAAAAAGCATTTTAAGTTGTGTGTGTGATTTATCCTTCAGGGATTTATACTTCGGGATTTATCCTGGCTTCATATGAGCAGAGGAAATCTCCGCTCATCGCTAGGCTAATGTATACCATGTAAAATGCCATAGGCTGGCGCTAATAATGTCAGCATGTTGTATTTACTTGGAAAACGTGTTTAGTATAAGACAGTTGTTTTGTCGGTGAATGTTGTGAGTTGTAATGGAGCCAAATTATGTGCCGTTACCTTTATTAAATGTTGCTGTTGTCCCTGGTTTTATATGAGAAGAGGAAAAAGATTGTTAGACGCTAGGCTAATTTATACAATGTAAAATGCCATAGACTTGTGCTAATAACGTTAGCATGTTGTACTGGTGGGGGAAATGTGTCCAGATAAAGACAAGGGTTTTCTGTCAGTTCTGCGATTTATAGTGAAGCCAATTTGCGTACTTGTGTTTGAAATTGTCTCTATTAAACCATATTTAATGTGTGTTTTGAATCAACTATATAAATAAAGTTTGATTTGAACTAAAATGTATAGCACTTAAAGAGATAGTGCACCCAAAAATGAAAATTCAGCCATTATCTACTCACACATATGCTGATGGAGGCCCTGGTGAAGTTTTAGAGTGCTCACATCCCTTGCGGAGACCGGCGGGTGGAGCGGCTAGCACACCTAATGGTAGACGGCGCCCCAGACTAACGTCCAAGAACACAAAATTGAATCCACAAAATATCTCCATACTGCTCATCCATAGTGATCCAAGTGTGCTGCAGCCGCGACATAAAAAGTTGTTTCGAAAAACGTCATATGAACTCTGTTTTTAGCCTCACTGTAGCCTGTAGCTCTGACTGCTTCTCTGTGCTCTGCGCTCACGCGTGCGCGCCTGCGCGAGACCAGCGAAAGCATAAGCTTTGCTTACCCGTGTTTACATCACGTGACACGTGCACCGCAGGGAGAGACAACGTAACCACAGAGCTAAAAGATAATTTGCACTACGGTCTTTTAGCAAAGGACAGCCCAACATGTCTGAGGACTTTGAAACTGAGGAGGAACAGCATTTGTTTGTTGAGCCGTATTTGTTTGAGCCCGAGTATACGGACGGAACTCAGGCTACTGGACGAAGCAGCCGCCGCAGCTCATGAGCCTAACCCTCAGCCAGCCGCAGAATACCGGAGTCGAGCACTGGAAACCTGGTGGTGTAGTTGTTTCAAATGCAAAGCAATGCCAACGGATGAGGAAAGTCTTTGGTGCTCAGACTGGGAATTGGCGATGCCTGCACTTGAGAATCTGGACATCAGTACTGACGAGACTGCTGCTCTTCAGAGATCACCGATCACCCTGAGCGCGCGCACACGTGAGCGTGGAGCACAGAGAAACAGTCAGAGCTACAGGCTACAGTGAGGCTAAAAACAGAGTTCATATGATGTTTTTCGAAACAACTTTTTATGTCGGGGCTGCAGCACACTTGGATCACTATGGATGAGCAGTATGGAGATACTTTGTGGATTCAATTTTGTGTTCTTGGACGTTAGTCTGGGGCGCCGTCTACCATTAGGTGTGCTAGCCGCTCCACCCGCCGATCTCAGCAAGGGATGTGAGGACTCTAAAACTTCACCAGGGCCTCCGTTGGCATATGGGTGAGTAGATAATGGCTGAATTTTCATTTTTCATTCACTATCCCTTTAACACAGTCCTCCACCGCCAACTATAGTGTTTTGGAGGTGTAACTGCAGAGTGACACAGACACACCACTGCAAAAGTAAAAATAAAGTGCAATTTTTTTTTTCTTCCCCACGACCAATCAATTAGTTGAAGATTATGTACGACTTTAGTCAACCAAGATTTTCTTTGGTTGACTACAGCCCTAGGTTTTTTGGCTGCTCTGTACTGCTCAACACTCGGGTCATGAGGGAGCTAATGCTTGTTAGCTAGTGGTGCAGCCCCTGGTGGCGGAATGTGTTGCTATAGAAACAATGTGCCCACCACCCAGTCTCCTCCCAGTTCCCCCAGTGAGTGAGCAACTTCATTTTGAACACAATACCCTTTTAGCATTGTTTTCTATGCTAGAACCACTAGCTTTGCTGACACTGCTAATGGTGGTAACATAGTTGACAATGCTAAAGGGGGTTTTCCAGCTCAAAATTGAGCCACTTTCTCATCAGGGTGAGACCGAAGGGTGGACGCAGTGTTTCCACAGCAATGCTGTTGGGTTGGGACAGTGTTATTAGCAGTAATGGCCGAATAAGTGGCACAGCTAATGCTAGCTATCTACAACCACACCCAGGTAGTGCGCAGTGCAGTAAACTGTGGACTAGCAAAATGAACCCATACACCAACATGCGTATCGGTCAAAAATATTCTTGGCGGTTAACTGATTAATGGTTAACCCTTAACATCCCTAGTTAAGTATAATGTCAACACATCAAGCTAAATACTTTCTTTAAAGGTCTAATGTGTTACTTATGATTTAGTTGCATCCAGCAGTAAGATTGTAGAAATAAAACTTCTCCAGTGTGTCAAGCATGTAGGAGAGCTACAGTGTCCGACACAAAAATGCAAATGGCTGTATCTAAAGCCAGTGTTTGGTTCGTCCGTTCTGGGCTACTGTAGAGCAACATGATGGATTCCATGAAAGAAGCCTCCTCCATATAAGCAATAAATGCCTCATCCTAAGGTAACGAAAACACAACAATTCTTAGTCTCAGGTGATTATAGACACTGAAAGTTATGAATATTATTGTCACAAACTGGCTCAGAGTATGTGGCAAGAAGGGAGTCCACACAAAAGATTTACTTAAAACAAGCCGAATTTATTAAACTAAAATTAACTTAATAATCAATGGAGTGTGTAGATCAGCAAAGTCAGCCATGAAAGCCATGCATGGGTGAGTGTCAGGTGTTCTGTGGAGGTGTTGAAGGTGCAAACCAAAACCAAAGATGCTCAGTGAATGTCAGCTGAAAGGAAGGGAGAGACCAAGTGAACAGATTAGGCAGCTTTTATAGCTTGGAAGCCCAGGTGAGCCTAATCATGGTAACGACCCTCCCATGTCAGCCAGCTGCCTGATGAGACTGGCTGAAACATTCTCAAAGACATTAGAAGGGGCGTCACAATTATATTTAGATATCTGCCAATATATCTCCCTAAATTGTACATACTGGACCTTTAAGTTTGACAGTTAGGCCTGCTGTGTTATGACAAGTTATGGTCTCTTGGTTAATGTCAAGTCATAATTTCAAAGACATCTCTCATGTCAACTTGGTATAAAAAAATAAATATGTAATGACTGTTATGTTATGTTATGACTGAATGACACTTAATGGCAACAGTCATAAACATTCATAAAGACTCGTCAATTTCATGATAGGTGTCATAACCTGGTTATGATAGTGTCATGACAGTCTTATGCACACCAATTTAAATAAAGTGTTGTACTGAAATGTCTTTCAGCTGACCTCAGCCAAACTGTAGCCCCAGAGGTCATGTGAATTTCTTTTCTTTCTTTTTTTCCAAAGAGATCTCTTTGCAGCTCTCCTATAAAGCTGTGAGTGGGGAAGCAAATGCTGCAGCCCTTTTCTCTGTATTTGTATCTTTTTCCACATAGACAGCCCAGTTTTATGAAAAGACTATGTTTCTAGCAGTTAAACACTTCTTCAAATCTACATTGATTCAGTGGTTTGAAAAACAAATCATAATAATGGTAATAATAATAAATACAGTTTAGAGTGGTAAATAGGTTTTCTAGGCACTTTTCAGTTACAAATACCAGCAACAACAGCTTCCTGAAAAATTCATTTCCTCCAAACATCAATTAAAGCCACTAAAAAAGATCATTACTACTCAAAGTGCCCATGATGGAGCATTATAAAAAGAAACCTTGACAGACAGTTTGAAATCCAGTGGATGAATCAACATAATAAAAGAGCAAGACATCCATCATCCACCTAATTACCTTTCAGGCCAAATTAGAGGGTGTCAACAAAAAGGTCAAGGTTGCTTCAGCGCCGGTGTTCATCCTCACTGAAATGCAGCAGGGCGGTCACCTGTTTCTAATGCTTTGTTTCTTCCTGCTTTTCCTTTAGTGGTGGGACTTTTCACACTTTCAGCGCTGTCAGTGGCAAGACGCCCGCAATGCCTTTAGAGTAAATCATAACCTAAAGAAGCCTACCTGTGACAGCCTTCAAAACATGCGAGGGAATAAATGTGCCATGCTTCTCAGGGCCTTTTTAATAATACTCAAGAGATTGCATCTTGGCAAGCAATGATTGCATTCTGCATAAACAGTCACACAATGTGCAGGTGTGCTAAATCAAAAGTACACCTTTGCTTGCCAGGAATATGACACACTAACCCATCAGGATTAAAAGTTTTAGCTCCATGATTAGTGTTAGCTGATTGTTCTCAAGGTATTTTTGTATAATGTCAAGGTTGAATTGCACATAATTCCTTCTTGTGATTGGAAAATTAAGTCCTTAATTATTAATTTGTCAGACTTTTAACATTATTCTGCCTTGAGAACAGTGCTTACCAGTACTTACTGTCTTCTGGTTAGTTTACAGACGAAAATATCACTATTCAAATGCACTGAACAAATATACAAAAGCAACACTCCTGTTTTTTCCTGCCATTTTTCACGAGTTTAAATTACTTTTTCTATACACATAAAAGACTAATTTCTGTCAAATTTTGTTCACAAATTTGTTCAAAGTCCATGTTAGTGAGCACTTCTCCTTTTCTAAGACAATCCATCCACCTGGCAGGAGTGGCATATCATGATGTTGATGAGCATCATTACTGCACAGGTGTGCCTTGGGATGGTCACAAAAGGCTGCTCTAAAATATTCAGTTTGATCACACAACACAATGCCACAGATGTCGCAAGAGGGAGCGTGCCATTGGCATGATGACAGCAGGAATGTCCACCAGAGCTGTTGCCCATGAGCTAAATGTCCATTTTGTTACCATAAGACATGTCCAGTGTCGTTTCTGTGAATTTGGCAGTACATCCAACCAACCTCACAACAGCAGACCACGTGTAACCACACCAGCCCAGGACGTCCACCTCCTGTGTCTTCACCTGGAATACTGTCTGAGAGCAGCCACCCAGACAGCTAAGAATTAATTTGCTCAGCAAAGATTTTCTGCACGAATTGTCTGTCTCAGGGAAGCTTATCTGCGTACTTGTCCTCCTCACCAGGCTTTTGGCCTGACAGCAGGGGGTTTTTTTGTAACCAACTTGAATGGTGGGAAACAGGCTCACTGTTGATGGCATCTGGCACTTCAGAGACGTCTTTTCACAGATGTATAGATTTAGGGCTGTCAAGCGGTTTGTTAATGCCAACATTACAAACAGAAGGCCATGGTGGCAGTGGGGTTATGGTACAGGCTGGCACAAGCTGTGGCAGCCAGTTCTCATCCCAACTCGTCAAATACCACCGCTTTCTCTGTGATTTTTGCATCAGACACCGGGTGGCGTCAGTTTGTAAGGCGGTCAGATGGAATCTTCACAGTGTTATGATACGCTGCCGGTCAGCTGTATGGCACCAGCAGTATGATATGCAGACAGGCGGCATCAGCTCAATGTATGTTACAGGCGTAAATTGACATGCTGTCCCGAAACATCAAAAAGAGACTGGGGCTGGGCAATATGGACAAAAATTCATATCTTGGTATTTTCAGGCTGAATTGCGATACACAATATAGCGATATATTTTACATAGTCATTATATTGCTCAGCCCTACAACAGATGCAGGAGGATGCCTAGTGCATCATATTTAGATGTGAAAGTCCACTGACAAAGTGGCGGTGCTTGATGAGTTGGGATGAGAACGCCTTGGCTACGGACAAGGAACAAAGGTCCAATTTACTGATGTCAGTGTTATTGCACAGAGATACTGCGATGAGATCCTGAGACCATCTGTCATGCCATTCATCTGTAGCCATGACCTCATGTTGCAGCATGATAGTGCATGGCCCCATGATGCTAGGATTAGTACACAGTTCCTGGAAGCTGAAAACATCCCAGTTCTTCCATGGCCTGCACACTCACTAGACATGTTACCCACTGCTTGTATGGGATGCTCTGGATCATAGTTTATGACAGCGTGTTCCAGTTCCTGCCAATATCCAGCAACTTCACACAACCATTGAAGAGGAGTCAGCCAACATTCCACAGGCTATGATCAAAATGTTTTACTTCAAAAGATTATTAGTAATTTGAGACTTATGCTTTCTTCTCTATATGTAGTTTCAGTAAGGTCACCTCAATTAGAGGTGAACATAACAGCCACGATCAGTGTATTTGTCCATCAACCAGGGTCAATTTGCTCCTGATCTTCATCACATTAAAAGACTGATCACACACACACACACACACACACACACACACACACACTGCCATAGCCATAGCCATGGAGGTCTCCAAGGTCTGGATGTCTGCACGAAAGCAAATATAGTAAATGACATAATTTAAAGTGCCCCTGTGGATCTTAAATCTTTGACAGCTGTAATGAAACAGTCAAAAGTGAGTGAGTCTATTGAAGTATTATAGTGTAAAAATCTATCCAGGGTTAGATTAATCTCTCGGTGAGCACCTGTCTGGGTCACTGGCAGTGGTGGAAGACGTATTCAGATCCTTGACTTTAGTAAAAGTACTAATACCACACTGTGAAAACACACTTACTTCAGTAAAACATTTCTCCTGAAACAACAAATGAAGTGGTTTGGATCCGCTCAGTCTTTTACAAGTCTAGGTCTGATGTAGAAATATTGAAAATGACAACAACAACAAAAAAAAGAGTGACAAAATCTCACCAGCAAAGCTCATTTTGGCAAACAAAAATAATAAATTAATAAAGAAAAAATTGAGCTTTATACTTTCTCTTCATGAATAATCTCTATGCTGTGTGCAGAGACTACAGACTGTAGATGATACAGCTTCCCACATCACACACATCTTGAGCTCCTTGCGTTCTGCCTGTTGTGCACAATTCAATGGTCTGGAGAACAGAGGCAGGTAGAAGAGTCAAATGGAGAAGGCTGGCCAGGGGCAAAGCAGACAGATGGCAAAAAGTCAGGAGAGGGTGAGATGAGGGGAAGGGAGAGGGGTAAGGAAAAGGGGAAGAAGGTACTTTGGGAGAAACTCAGCTCGGTGGAATCACACTGAGAGACAAGAGAAACTGGCTACTGTAGTGTTCTTCTCCTTAACATTGTTTCTCATTCTCAGGTGTTGACGAGGAGGCTCAGCAAGGTAAAGATCAAACAGCTCTCAGTCTGTTTTTATGAAAGATATTGTGTCTGCAACCGCAGTGGAATTATAAACAATGGGTTGTTTCATATAGGAAAGAAAACAGGTTATAACCAAAGCAAGAAGCAGCTAGAAATGTCAAATCAGTATCAATGCAGGCAATCTGGACAATACTTAATTTGATGGTAAAGTCTACAGTTCATACACATAACAACTATCCACACTGCAAACACAGACTTTAGAGACAAGACTAGGCTGTAAATAGATACCTTGTTAAAGATATTTCATTCATTGTTATATATATTACAACACAGGTCTTATGTTTAAAGTTTTAGCCATGATTTATATAATATATAATAATATATATATTATATAACACTGCACTCAATAATGTAATGGCTGAGATGTGGGAACATAGTGACATCACTACACTGTCTGTCTACAACCTGTCTGATTGGCTGATACAAATCAGCCAATCAGACAGGTTGTTAACAAACAGCAATTTATATAGATTATCTCAGCCACCTTATCTTGGAATTAAATTGAAAGGAATGCACACAAAGTACATCATGTAAATGTGTCTGTTAAGTGTCATGGGTGTTTCTCAGGGAAAGTTAAGGTAATCATTTTACTTTTAACTTTTGTTTTCTCTTCCACACAAGTTTAACTATCCTCAGGGTTTGTTTACAACCCGTCTGATAGTTTCAGTGTCGGCATGTCCCAACATCTAGCAATCAGCTTGTCAGGTGCAATTTTATTGTATTAAATCAGACAAGACTTTTTTTTTATAGTGTCCACAATGCAATGCATGTGCACTCACTAAGGTCACTATGTTACTATTTCACACTTGGCAAAAAAACCCTCAACAATAAGAGTAATATTACTTGCCATACAAAAAAAATGTCATCTACATTATCAAATTTACTGTGGTAAAGCTTACATAAAAAAACAACACACTGTCTTACCTAGTCCTGCCCTGCTTTGCTCTGACTGGCTATTACTATGTGCTAGAGGACGGCCCTGTATTTTGCCACTTTCTTTTATATGCTTCCGTGCCAGCAATAGTTGTGGTTGGAGACTATGTTTTTGGATGTACGTCTGTTCGTTTGTCCCATTTTTGTGGATGCAGTATCTCGAGACACCTTGAGGGAATTTCCGCCAAAAGTCCACTCAGACTGACCATTGAACTGATAAGATTTTGGTGGCCAAAGGTTAAAGGTCAAGGTCATTGTAACCTTGTGTCCATTTCAGTCTTGTGAATGTATTATATCAGGCACATCTTGAAGGAATTCCTTTAAATTTGGCACAGACATTCACATGGACTCAACAATGAACTGATTAGAATTTGGTGGTCAAAGGTCAAGATCACTGTGACCTCACAAAATATGTTTTTGGCTATAATTCAAGAATGTTCATGCTAATTATGACAAAAAAAATCCCACAAATGTCTAAGAGGGTTAAATTATGAAGTGATGACTTTTTATATTCAAAAGGTCAAAGGTCAGCTTCACTTTGATACCATAATGTTCTGCAAAAACGCTTTTCTGGCCATTAGTCAACATCATAACTCAGGAACAGAAGGGGAGACATTTGGTTAGATATTGAACACTAATCTTGGGTGTCCACCTTGAAAGTGTGCTAATAAATACCAATTAAGATTTTTGCATTAACAGTAGCTCAAATGACCATGTGTGTTGTGAAATGTGTTGCTTGTAGTGACAAAACTCTGCAGATTTCCTCAGCTCTCCATAGCTTCTGAGCTTCTTCTAGCTGTGTATTGGTTTTACAGTCCACTGTTTGGTTCAGTCTCAGAAGTCTCACTGGTGGTTTCCAGCAGCAGGCAGCTGTTTTCAGTGAAAAATCTCTGATAAAGCCACTGAACACTACCTGCTCAGCAGCCAACAGCAGACAGACACAGTTAGAGACTAGCTGGCGAACATAGTGGAGCATTTAGGGACTGTACTTTATTTATCAGAGGAGGCAGGTGGCTGGGATGTGAGGTTTTTTTTCCTGACCCCAGAGCTACAAATATTTTTCACTGAGCCTCCCTGAGTAACTGGAGGAAAATGCCTCCCTCCACCATGAATAACCATTTATTATATTCACACCAAATGTAGATATTGGAGCCAATGCAACGAGCAAACAGCACAGAGGGAGTTATCACTTAACCAACAAAATTCAATAAGCCCACACATCACACACTTTCACACACACATCACAGTGCACACACAGCCAGCATTTGCAACATGTCCATATAATGACCATTTTCCCAAATAAACTGTAACATTCACAGCATCGGCGAGAACAGTATCAGTAACTTGGCATGGCACTGTAGTAAGAGTTAATAAATTAACCCTTTGATGATGGAAAGTTAAAGCTGGAAACGAAATCCTGAAGTTGAAAACAACCTTGGTGTTTCACTAATTATTCAGTTATTATTTTTTACACAATCTGCTTACTGCAAATGTTCTCTTTTTGGTGACATTTTTAAATGAAACATAAAAATTATTGTGATTAAATGTTACTTTTTTTAAGCTTAGATTTTTTTAACGTGTCTTGATGGATTATTTTCTGCACATGATGTGTGCAAGAACTGTTGGAAATTTGAAATCAGACTATGAGTTCTGTTTGTACAGGTTCTGGCTCTGATAAATGATTTTGGTAATTTTCTAAAGGAAAACATGCCTCTCAGACCGAATTGACGGTTTGGGGTTTCTGAGGGTATTTAAAATAAATGCAAAATATTTAAAATCAAAAAGAAAAATCAAAAAACATAACTCCCTCCCCAGTGCTTAAATTTTTTTTTGAGGCTCCTCCCCCATTTTGCACCACCTGCTCCCCTCTCATAAATAACAAACACTCTTGTAGCAGCAAAAGAGACAGATATTTTCTCATGAGTTGGTGGGGACTAAAACAGAACTAAAAGTAGAGTTAACATAGCTTTAACATTTTGAACTCTGTGTGCTGGATGTGTCATAGTGTTAGCTAACACATTAGCCATTTCAGTTAAAAGTAATGAGGCCATAATATATTGAACATGTGAACATATAGTGTTTCTTTGGCTTTAGGACATAGCTGGAATGGCAACCTTGTCTCCTGCATATTACATTATCAACTCACAACTAATACTGTACATGTTCGGAGGAAACTGCTTCATTGATCATATTCACTACCAAAGTTTCATATGACATTCCCACACCACAGCAGGGTTGATGGCGGGGCGTAGCTTCCTCAGAGAATTGTTCTTATAATGAATGTTGTCTTATGCAGAGAATAAAACCACATTGTCTTCCCTGTAAAACAGAGGCATTTATTGCAGTAAGTATCACCTCCCTCGGTGAGGGAAAAGAAGAAATGGCATGTCAGTCGTGGAGATGGAGATTAATGGCTGTTTGAAATGTTTCTGAAGAATGCGAGCGCAGTGAGAGAGGAGGACATCTGGGCTATGATTTGATCATGGCACCTAGCCCTGTGAGTGCATTCCCATGTCCAACACCTTGGATTACAGTCCATTAGCAGAGCTACTGTGGGAGTGTTTGAATTGGAAATCTATTCATCTGCTTTTCTCATATTGATTTGTGGTGGCTGCTCCCCCCCACCCCTCTGCTTCTCCTTCAGCTGCACAATACTGTTACTGATCTGTAACAGTACAGGAAGCGACCTGGCAGGCCTCAACAGTGCTTTGTAAGCCCCTTTAGCTCTCATAAACTCACTCTCTTTCTCTACTTGTGCGGCAACTAAACTTCACACACGGAGAGAACAAAGCGCTGTCATTCGTCTGCGTCAACACATCCCGGTGCTGGCAGTCGGCTGCTCCGCCATGCTTCAGTGCACAGTGAGTGTAGAGAGGCTGGGAGCCATTTCCAGCCATCTCTGAGAGCGTAACAGAGACTCACTCCCAGTAATGAGACTATAAATGGAGCTGCCTGGCGTCTCTTCCCCACTGCATTCACCTCCTCTTGAACACAGTTCTTCTCTAATATCTCAGGATGATGATAGCAGCACTTTCTGCTATTGGCCAGCTCTACAGTATTAAAGGCTTTATCAGTGGCTGATGCTGCTATTTGACCTGATGCATTTACTTTAGGTGAAGTGTGATCACACTGTGTGCCCCTACAATAGATTATTGCTTACCACTGTACTTCTACTACTAATACAGCAACAGGTTAACCCTGATGACACATGGAAATCCTCACTAACCAACGTGATCTCTCAGAGATATGTGAAATGACCACAACCTATAGACTGTTTGTAAAGATGGACAACGTTTCTCCATCTACCCCCACTGTGCAAAAATTAAAACAAAATATCCAGAATACAGCTGTTGTCATCTTGCGCTGGAGCCAGAGTTTGCCCAGTAGCAATATCCATGGTATTGAGTTCCCATCCATACGCCTGTCTGCCATTGACGTACCGATTTGTATACAGTTGTCAGTCATGACCTCAGTCCCCCCTTTTTTAACATTAAATTACATCATAACCAAACTTTTTGGAAAAACAAGCACATGAACACACATTACAGTGATCAGACCTACCTAAATTGACAGAAATCATCTTTGAGAAAAATGTGTTTGACGTGTACTTTGAGTTTTTAGTTTGGCCCATGTCCCATGCACTACAATGGAGGGGGCAGGGTTTATGACCTATACTGCAGCCGGCCACCAGGGGGCGATCGTGATATTTTGGCTTCACCTTTGGGGAGCTGTTACATGGTGGTGGCACGTAGCTAATGTGTTAAATTACATGGTGGTGGTACAGTTGGGTTTCTGTATTGAAACTACTTTGTTAAGTTTGAAAAAGTGTTTTTGTGTATTTTCAGTTAAACCAACTATGTTTGTTATGTAACAGACATTAAGTATGTTATAAAGTCAGATATGAACATCACATAATGTGCAATAACTAAGTAAAGGATGTTAAGTATGTAAATTTAAAAGAAGTCAATGTTGCCTTTTAGTTTCACACAGGACAGGAACACTGCGGTCCTGGGTGAAAGTCCTGTTTCTTTGACCAACTTACTGCCCTGACCTCCTCCCTATGTGGACGTTCTCACTCTTTCTACTACCTATGGGGTTGTAACATTAACCACAGCCATTGTGAGACATTGTCGACCCAGGGAATTCGTGTGTCCGCCATGACAAAGGATCCTAGTTTACTTTTATTAGCATTGTGTCAGTGGTGCCAGCACGTAATTTTAATACATTACATGCCACCACCACTTATTATGGTGTTAAGAGGTCATGGTCATTTCATGTATTTCTATCAGACCAGCTCGCAATTAGCTCTTTAGATCACAGGTCAGAAATAATGCTAACAATAAGCAGCCCAGTCTTTTTTTTTTTGGCTAGCACCTCAATAAAAAGTTTAAATTTGACTCTATACTTCCATGTATCAAACTTCTTCTAAAACGACTAAAAAGGACTCTCGTTTTTCGAATTAATATTTAAACACGTTTATTTTAAATGCACGTGCAGAAATGCCAGCTTCAGGGTTTCTGTAACGTTTATTTGTTTACTTTTAGAGTAGGCTACTGACCCCCTATAGACTTCAATTGTATTCGCTAAGCTAAGCCACAATGCTAACTGCGAACTGAATAGAAATGAGACTGGTATCGAACTTCTTGTATAACTTTGAAAAGGAAAGGGAATTAGCACATTGCCCATTTCTGATTACAAAAGTTACAATTTTTTCAACTTTTTTTTCTGTCTTTCTTGTTACTGATCTGAAGTTCTTCAGAAATGAAAGTACAACATTTAGCACTGCGGTTATGTAATTTGCATACATTGGGCCCGCACTGTGGTTTGCTATGAAAGTCCTGAGGTTCTTAAAGGGCAACTACACCCTCAAATTTATGGCCCTTTGAGAGACTCACTGGGTGGGTACTTGTGTTGTAGCTCAGCTAGCGGGTCAACTAAGAGTGGTTCTCCAGTATGTGTGTCTGTTGGTGAGTGTCAGCACATAGTCATAGCCATGCTGTTTATTGTGGTGAATGTTACTGTTCGTCAGTCCTCAATGCAGCACAGTTAATGGAGGGCTCATGTGTTGTGTTTACAGACACTGAAGTGAAATCAGTCACGTTCATGTATGGCGTCCTCTTTCTATCATTGTTTATCAGGCTTGCTAACACTGCAGCATCTATAGCATGTGATTGTGAGAAGCTCAAACTGTAGCTACAGTCAGCCAGTGTTCTGCTTTTTATGCAAGGTGCAGTGAGTGCTATCAGAGTGTGTGGGGAGGTCAACATACGTAAAAGTCTTGCCTTTTTCATTATGGTTAGAGAGGGGTGAGAGAATTTGGCTGAACTGAATTTTTAAACCAAAGCAGACACATACAAGCTGACAGAAAAAGCTTATTTTACACACAGTGTAATGTTGGAAAAAACACTTGTATTGTCATCATATGCAAAAGAATCTATGTAAATTGTGTCTATGAAGCCATGCAGATGAATTTGGTTCTTTGACCAAGCTTTGAGATATCTGTCTCTCAGGTTTCTTGCTCCACCCCAATATAATGGGGGTGAATGGAGTTTTGTTTGTCTTGCTGACAGCTTTGAAAAAATTGCATTGTGTGCCCAAGTGGTATTATTGTTGGCACCGCGACCGCACAGACAGCCAGATGGCTTTCTGTTTTCTTCAGAACCTAACAACTACACAATTCTGGCTGTTCTGTCGTCCACCATTTCCGTTTCTGGGAATAGTAACTGCAAAGAACTTATACTGATACTCTAGTAACTGGAGATAGCTGCTGATGTCTACCAGGAAAAACAAAAGTGCCATCCTTTTTGTGTCAGTGAAGATTCTCAGTCATCCAGGTCATGGTAATCGTAAGTGCTATATCGTAGGCAACTGGACTTGCTTGCATTTCTTGAAGACATTTCGCCTCTCATCAAAGAAACTTCTTCAGTTCTAAATGACTGGTACGAAGTTGCAGGCTATAAACTCTGTATGGGTGGGAACCCTTGCAGAGTCGTAGGGGTCACGTCATTTAGAACAGAAGGAGTTTCTTGGATGAGAGGCGAAACATCTTCAAGAAACGTAAGCAAGTTCAGTTGCCTCTGATATAGCACTTACGATTGCCATCCTTTTCCTGTTTCAGCTGAGCAGTGGTTGATGCACTTCCTTTGTGCCATTAATTGAGCCTTCATGTTCCAAGGAGATCACACCAGGTGGCAGACAGTATTGCATTGTGAAAGCGAAGCTTACAGAGAACCAATCTAAACACTGATGATGTCATTATTCTATAGCCATTACATTGTGCAATTAACATTTACTTTAAAATGATAAGTTGAAGCAAGAAAAAGACTATTTCCACTCTCACATTCTTATCCCAGGCTGTTCTCTTGTACTGTTGGAGACGTATACCCATGAAAAGTTATACACTAAAATTCATATATATACCGCCAGTAATTCATGTTTTTGATTTGATTTGATTTGATTTGATTTATTGGCACAAGCAATACATAGAATTTAAAACAATAAAAACATATGTCTGCATTTGTCAGGGATGGAACAAAAAAGTCCAGGACTTATTTCCATCGTTGTCCCTGTTATAACCCATGTCTTGGAAAGGTTGCAATCATGTGACCACAAAACACAAAACACAAAACACAAAACACAGGAGTTTCCATAGCATAGCATAGCTGTCTCCTGGGTGAAACATGCCCAAACATGTGGATAAAACTATCAGTTGGTCATGGTTAGGTTTAGGCAACAACACTCCTTGGCCAGGTTTAGGTCATACTGGACACAAACAGCGGTCTCTTGGGTTAAAGTCTGTGGTTGTTAGACCCAACCATCCACCACTCTTTCCTCCCTCCGAAGACACTTTCTTGCTCTTTGTACTAAATCAGTTGCTCATGGGTGTCAGATATTGCCACAGATTGATTTAAATTGGAGTTAGTTTAAAGCTCGGTGCATTACATAGAGATGCCAAAGGGTGCCCTCAGTGTCAATATTACAGGCTGGGTGGCATGAGCCTTGGTATTTGACGACCTGGGAATGAGAACAGGCTCCCTCTCCAGATACAGTACCAGACTCAGTTCTCATGCTGAACACGCAAAGACTCTGAAATGCGTGCGGATAAGATCAGTGAAGTGCTGATCATTATGTTCCTCTCCATCATTTTGTTGTTTATTCTTCATTTACATGTCTCATTTTCATACGAGACAATTGCTGCCATTATTGCTCATAACAAATGCTGCTGTTGCCATTACAGTACTTTTAACACTCCTCGTCCTTGTTCATTACTATCGAGCTGTTCATGACACTTCACTGTTGGGGAGAAACTAATAGCAATTTAATGCTGCTGTATTTTGTTGCTAATTGCTGCTCTTTGCTCCCGATTTCACTGACAAATAAAATTGCCCAGATATGATGATGTACATGATTTATTTATTAGTGCAGTAAGAAGGGTTTTGAGAGAATCAGTAGGTGAAATAATCACCAACTGCATGGCGGTTGCCCCACTGCTCACGGAAGATGAAACTCAATTCAGCCTGAGTGTGTTTCTGTGCAGACGTCCTGCCGCGATGTGTCCTCCTGCTGCTGATGATAATGGGACGTCGGGCCCTTATTGGCCTGTCAGCTGTTACAGATGTGCTATTCCCTCCTGTAGGTCACCCCGAGGCTGCAGCAGCTGCCTCCGTCTGCTCGACGTTCCTCGCCCACCTTCCCCCCCATCCTCCTGCGATGGTGTCACTGAACGTCAGCCAAACCAGCTTGGCCCTCCTGGTCAGTCGCTCCCGAATCCGGCCGTCGCCTCGGGCAGGAGATGGGCACTCATTTACAACTGTCACACATCACGGGGAAGCGTCACCACTGCAAAGCGTTTGCTAATCAAAATCCCATTACTGTTTTTTGCCTTTGATTTCCCCAAAGTCTCTCTCAGACTGGAGGTTTTCAGTAGCCAAGACTGATAGGGTGTGGCAGGACGCCGCTGGCAGCAGGTGATGAATCAAGGGGATGTACGAGCCTGTGTGAGCTGTAATTTTATTAACTGCAGCCCGTGATGGATCATCCTCCCCTCACTCTACCACCCAAAATAAATGTCTGCTGCATAAACAAGTATTAAAAAAACTCACAGGAGCAAGGTGATGTTGTTGTTAACATTGTTCTCAATTCCCCTCTGTCAAATGAGCAAACAACAGTGATGTGATCCATTTCCACGAGCCCCGGCCTCGATTTCCAGGGGAATTATGGGCCTTGGTGGGACCGTTGGGAGAGTGTGAACTGATACTTAAGCTTTGGCTTCTTCTGTATTCCACTCTCACTCTCCTTTAATGTGTCTCTTCATACATTCTACTTGTCAGTGTATGCAGACCTGTCCATTCCTCTCCCCCTCCAAAATATAATGCATTATTCCATCATCTCTGCGTTCCTCTTGGATCGGCAGCAAGATTACCACCATAAGTATTCCACCAAGGTACAGGGCTCATACATCGACTGCAGGGAGCTTTCAGCTGCCCTTTTTTTCTTTATTTTACAAGAGCTAACTTCTTTTTCATGCATTTAAATGTCTGTATACTTTGTTCTCCAGTGTGCTAAAATCGGTCTTCCTGACAGGTGCAAATGTCAGAACCAAACACAAATACTTTGCTTCAAAGCACAGGTATCATTACAGTGCCCAGGGGTGTTTTTCTATGAAATCCCACTGAAATGAAAGTTAAAATATTAACATTGGTCACCGCAGCAATTCACAGGACAATAGTCTCGGTCAAGTAATATCCTGAAAGGAGTATTACGACTGACTCTGTGCATACACTGGGACTGTGCTCTCCTGAGCTGCTGCTGGAGCTGAGCACACTGCCCTGACTTTTCAACAGATTTGAGAGCCAAACTTAATGTAAATTGAACTTAGATGGCCAAATTTGCTGACCTGACATTCTGACACTGTCAAGAGATAAAAGATATGACAAGAAAAATATGTTAGTGTTTAAAAGAAAGGAGGAGGAGTTCAATTTGACCTCCCCAACTCTTCAATCTTACTGGGAGCAGTATCAATTTCATGTCTGAGCTTGATATGGGATGGGCTTTAAATATATCTATAAACACAAACTGGTGTATTTATGTAGAATCTGTAGGAAATGATTCAAGATTTTGGCAGCAGAAGTAATCAGATTCCATTTGTAGTCCAAGTAGTATTGAACAATCATGTTTAATTGCCTGCAGAGCACAAGAGGCAGAACGCAATGCAATTTCTGAACCTACTGGCCATTGTCTAATGACAATTTAGCTTTTTATTAGCATTTTTCTAATGTATCTTCATCCTTATTCAGATATCTGTTTATAAAGGTTGAGACCCGCAGCCTCACCAGCGCTGAACTCGGGGAATAATCTGACGGAGGTAATAATAATCTTTAGCCTGTAAGGCATATTTATTGAAGACCTCACATTTCCTTCAGTCACGGAGGGAATGAACTCCGACCTCTTACAGACGGAACATGACTGGGCATGGCCTAAACAAAAATGTGATGACGCAGCATACCTGTAGACTTGCGCCTCACTGTGGTGAACACAAAATACTGCCTCTCAGTAAACAGCAGTACAATCACATAGCAAATTGAGTACACAATATAAAAGAATGCCTTTTAACAATAAAGATTATCAGGAATGTTTCTGGACCTGGCTTAGGTTGCTGATTGGATTGTAAACAATGAAGGGTGCTCTGAAGATGAAGTCTTGGCCTGGATATCCAATGGCTACACCGGACCTCCCACAATATTAGCTGTTGCCCCCAGAGGCTTATCGTCCTCAAACGATAACTGATGTGTTCCGAGATTTTGGTTTGCCTATCTTAGCATGCAGACTGGAAGCCAGTTGGAAACAGCTTGTCCAGAGTTCAAAAATGTCATTACCAGCATCTCTAATGGCCCAGATACACAAAATCAACATCCTCACGCCACTTGTGTCTTGGTCAAAAAAGGTGGGCTAGAATGCACCAAAAGCCAACTAGCATACACACTCTGGGCCTGCCTGACAGGAAAAAACTCTTTACACAAGCAGGCAGCAGTAGTCTGTATTTGTCATTAGAAAAGTAATACTGCAAGACTGACAGGACGGATTCAAGATGCGAGCTGGCCAGTTATTGAAAGAACAACTGATATTAACCGCACAACAAGCGAACAATTACATACCGTTTCTGCTAAAGAGCTCAGTGCCTAAAACATAATAACCTTATGTAATATAACAAGTTTGTTTTGATCTCACACCCTCTTGATTTTAGTTGATTGTTTGCTTTCCTCACTTCCTGTTTCTTCTCCTGCCCTGAGTTCAACTGCAAATCAGAGGGATTTCGCTCACTGAAGGGCTCAGGCAGATCTGATGCTGTTTCAACCCCCCAAAAAAAGCAGATAGAGGCTGTCTAGTGCCAACAGTGCTGGACACACCACAAAAACTAGGGCAAAAGGTGCTCACACAGCCAGACATTGACCGTCAGCTTGGTGTATCAGTACCCTAAAGCTCAGTAATTAACATGTTGTGTCTTTTTTGTTTATCTATACACAAACTTCAGGGGAGTTTTGCGTTGGCATTGTTTCTTGATGACCATATCTGAAATGTTCCCCCTAAGACTATCACACTTCCTGGATTGGGAAAAACCTTACCAGTAATCGAGGAAGCTATCATGTCTCCTCCAAAATGTCTCAAGGGCTTTCCCAGCCATATCATACCTCATATGCCGCTACATATCTTATAACCTACCACATTACTTACATATCGTATACAACATGACATCATATACATGCTGTATCATATAGCAGTCCATAACGAATCATCTCCTCGTCCTCAGCTGCAGAGCAGTAATGATGCTGATTACCGGGCTGGGCAGCAGAGGAGCAGATGATAAATGGTCTACTGATGGCCTCCCTGAGACAATGGTCGTTTGTGTTGATCAACATTTACAGTGCAATTAATTTCCTGAACTGCGTCTGAATTAATGACAAGCCGTGACAGATATGCATGAGGCTTTACTACGTGCACAGTAAACCCTCAGGTGTAACGGATTTGAGTGTGTAAACCTTTTGCACGTCTGTGTATAAATCCAATAAATGATACTAAATCACCTTCTGAGCAGACTTGTTTTTTGTTCTTTTATCATATCACCTCTGTAAGGTTTTCTATTTTATCAGCAGTGTTGTCTGAGAAGAACCTTGTATCTATATTCTGTTCACTGCAGGTCTATCCACTGCAATCGATACCAAAACCTCTGCTTCTTTTGTTTCTCTTTTTTCTGTTAATACTGCATCCTGCACACCTCTCACAGTCCAGTGAGTGATGCAGTTGGGATGGGGTGCAGGAGCTGTAGGGAAGTTGTTAAAAGGTTTCACCAGAGGCCCGTGAATTACGGCTGCAGCCGAGGACGCGGCAAAGAGGAAGAAGGAGAGCCATCACTTTATCTCTCCTGGGCCGGGGTCACAGGAGTCACGGGGCTATCATGCATGTCAGGAGCTCCAGTCTTTAATCACAGAGGAGACACTCTCCTACTTTTTCCTCGGTCGCCTCATTGCTTAGTCCGAGATCAACCGACCAATCTGCCAGCTTCCTGTCCGAACGGCTGCTGAGTCAGCTAACAAATGGGTGTCTGAAGATTTGCCCGCCGGACCCTCTGTGATTATACAAGTGCCACTGCCAGGCCTGCTGCTGCCACACTCATGAGGTAATAGCCCAAATTTACAGTACAACTGGGTGACAGAGATCACTGTGAGGTTCACAGGCTGCATTATTAATGCTGCTTCTTCTAGTTGTTTAAAACATTAATGCAGCTGAAAGGACATTTTTGTAGACAAAAAACATCCTCAATATGTCATCACAACCTGGTCTCACTCTGAAGTCGACGAAATCTGGCCCTTGGGCAGTGACTTGCAGCCAACCCTGTTCTTTTTTCCTAAACCCAACCATGTGTTTCTGTTGCCTAAACCTAACCACATACATTCATTATTGAAGGAAAACGAATGTCATATCTCGACGTGGAAAGTCCATGACTAAATGTCTATATGTGACAAGGTCAGAGTGAGAGTGTGTTGGTCATCAGCAAGAAAGAACACTGCTTCATTACCAGGCAACTAGCGATGCTCTTTAAGCTAATGCTAGCAACCTATGCTTCTGCCCTGCTAGTCTGTATTGATGTAAGAGGAGTGGTAATAATTGAAGCAACTTCGCTGCTGGACTTAAGTTAAATTTCAGGGGTCATATGTTGTCAAAGGGAAGGAATGCAATGTGGAAATATGTTAAATGGTCATGCACAAATCAGCAACAATGTAACGTTAAGCATGATGTTAGCTACATTGTTAGCTATTGAAACATTGGCATACTCTTGATTTGTTTTGTTATACTTCGCCCTACCCCTTTACCAGAACAAGAATCTGGACGCCCTACCCCTAGACAGGAATGCCCAAACTGGAGGGCTAAGTGGTAGGGGCAAGGGGTGTATTGGGATTTGGCCTTAACCTTTTGCTCTGTAATGAGAGAACAACACAGAGATTGAGAAATCAAGCTGAAAACTAGACTGCAGTTTGTGTGTTTGTGTTTCAAAGTACGGAGCACCAGGAACACTTGATCCTGCTCCCTTTAAATCCTAAAAGTTGAACTCACTGATTCAACATAAGTCAACATAACCTGTATGTACTTTAAATTCATAAAGGAATAGTTTGACTTTTGGGGATTTTGGGGATTATGCTTAACTGCTGTCTTGCAGAGTCAGATGAAAAAGATTGTGCATTAAGTTCAAAGCTGGAGACAGGTGATAGCTTAGCATACTGTAGCAGAAAGACTGGAGGCAGGGGGAAACAGCTAGCCTAGCTCTGCCCAAAGTCCAAAAGTACTCCTACTTACACATGTAAAAATCCCGAAATTAACACTAAAATGTTGTGCAGTCTGAACCAGAAGTAATATGCATGCCTCCAGGACACTACTGGTGGTCAACTAGTTTAAACTCTCTCATATAAAAAACAAAAAATGAAAAAAAAAAAAAAAAAAATTCTAACGTCTACATTTCTAGTCGAATTACCAGTTGCACTGAACTGATTTTAATCAATAGTGGACTGATCTTTGTTTCTCCATTTCCAACATGGACATTTTAACTCTTTTTACAACGTCTTATATTCTCCATCTGTGCTAAAGCAGAACTCTCTTCACATCAACTATAACATTCAGATAGGTAAACAGGGATTATATCTCCTCCCTGTGTATTCCAATTTTCTTTCCTTTTCTTTTTTTACAAGGTGAGAGCAGCAGAAAATAGCAGTCTGGCTTCCTTCCAGTTTGCAGCCTTCTGTGATATATTAATCATGTTTCATAAGACCCAAAAGTATCAAAATAAAAGAGAAAATTAATAAAAGAAAGAATGCCCCAGGGTGAATTGTGGAGCCCCACCTTGCCACTGCACAGATATCACTATCACTACGCTCTGAGTCTTGGCTGTAATTGTTTTCAGGTGTTGCTCTGCATGGCTCATTTATTTCCTGAATAAATCACACACAGAGTCTTGAAGTATTTTAATTGTATACTGCAGCCTGGGGGCAACAGATTTGATGGATTTCTCTCATGCCAGGCAACATGAACAATGAGACAGCGGTGCCTCTGAGGGAGGAGATAACACCGTCTCACTCTGTAAGGATCCTCATTAGGAGCATTTAAATGTACAATGCAGGACATTTGAAAACCAGAGGCGGCGTTTAACGATGAGCTTCTCCTTGACCAGGCCTGATCCGACCATGCCTGCCTGCTGTTAAGACTAATCTCTATCATCAACCCCATCCAAGCCATTACACCTCCGGGTCTCATTCAGCACCAAAATGCCAATTTATGCATTAGTCAAAGATGAGCACTCAGGGTAAAGGTGTTTAATTTCACATTATTGCATTAATTGTGTAAGACTTCTTTTCAGAGAGCGGCAGTAGGAGTGAGGGCCGACGTGAAGGACGAACATAGAGGGATTCCTCTGCACTCTGTTGTTTTTGGACCAGGCTATCTCTTGATTTATTCATTGGAACACAGTGTAATAATGTGAGAGTGAGTCACTGTCCTGATGACCACAGTGCTATTTCACTTACGTTCACTCACACACACTTTCTCCTTTCTCTCTCTGTTTCACTCCCCCTTTCTGTCGTCTCCAGTCTGCGGTCCACTGGTGATTACAGGTTGCATTAAATCAAGCACAAGGCCAAACAGCAAAAGGTGGAGGAAAGGAAAGATGAAAACCTCTGATGGCTGGCAAAAGACCTTCTCTTAAGTCAAATGAACAGGGAATTAATCAGCACACAGTGGCGGGGTGTGTTTGATCTCTCTGCAGTGACAAGCTGCTCTGTTGTGAGAGCCTTGATTACTATACAGAACTGATAAAAGCCACAACCATACATGTTCGTATTCATATTCAGCCCAGTCACCAGAAGAAAATGTTGGAACTGTACATTTCTGCAAACAGTGAAATCTTCCATTTCAATCAGGAGAGACTTGTTCTGAGCGAAAAGAATACTTGTTTACATGTGCAGATAAGTATGAGAAATGTAAAAAGTCTTTGGCAATTAGACCCCATTGTGATGTCATCTATTTCAGGAGGGTGTTAAAGACGTAGCAGATTAGGGAACCCCCCCCTGTGGAGTCTAGATGCTGATGGTGGTAATAATGGTGATGAGGGAGCTGAGGATCTGGATGTGAGGAGCAGTGGGCTTTTGATGAGGTCGTCCTGGGCTCTGGATAAGGTTACTGGAGGTGAATGGGGTGGAGGAGGGCGTGACGATTGCACCTAAAATGACAGCTGAGAGGAGCAGACAGGAAAACAGATTTAAAGTTTTGCAGCAGCAACATGAATGGCTAAGGGAGATCGTGGAGATTGACTGGCTAACTAGGAGAGGGAACATCAATAGTCAGTTGATTGGTGGATGGGGTGGAAGTGGGATAGAGAGAGAACTGTGACTGGTTATAGCATAAAGAAAGTCTTCCTGTTTGAACTTACACTGAGCTTTATTTGTATGTTTGTACAGCAGCAGTGGGAGTAGCTAATAACATAGAAGGTGCATTACTTCTCAACGGATTCACGTAACATGACCAACCTTTGTAGAAGCACACACACACACACACACACACACACACACACACACACACACACACAGTGGGCAATTTGAGGGGGGCACCATCTAGAGGCTGACATTTTTTTGGGAATCCTGTGGGTCATGGGATTCCAGAAGCTTCCCGTGGGATGGGAGTAAATTTTACCATTCATCATGTGACTGAGATGGGACAGGAAAAATGATGAACGGGAGCGGGAGGGACAGGAACCAAAATAACAATATTGAGCTGGCAATGTGAAGTTAGTGAGCAGCCACGTTAGTTTGTTTTCAACATAGGAAACGTATACCTGTTAGCATGAGCACGTCATTTTATGTTAAGCATGTGAAGTAAAATTAATCATTTTATGAGATAATATCGCTATGGCAATGTTAATTTCTGTGAGTGCATCAATGGTAATTTCCATTATATGTTAGTATCGAGCTAACAAACTATATGCACCAGTTATTTGCCACATGGCTGTAGCACTTAGAACAAGAATAACGTTCATTACCAAGTAGTTTTTCACTTACATGGAGTTTCCCTTGGTGTAGTGAAAACAGTTAACGTAGATAAATATATTAAGAGAAAATAAACTAACAAGGCAAAGGCAAAGTACTGCAACACTCTAGAACATGAATATAGAAAAAAAATTACAATAAAAATAAGAAAAAGATATTATGAAAATATAACATAAATATGTCACAACTGTTAGGAGGTATTTCAGCAGTATGCTTTACTGTATAGTTGATTCATTCATTCATCTTCTAACCGCTTCATCCTCTTGAGGGTCGCGGGGGGGCTGGAGCCTATCCCAGCTGACATCGGGCGAGAGGCAGGGTACACCCTGGACAGGTCGCCAGACTATCGCAGGGCTGACATGTAGAGACAGACAACCATTCACACTCACATTCACACCTACGGACAATTTAGAGTTATCAATTAACCTAGTCCCCAAATGTGCATGTCTTTGGACTGTGGGAGGAAGCCGGAGTGCCCGGAGAGAACCCACGCTGACACGGGGAGAACATGCAAAGTCCGCACAGAAGGGCTCCCACACCCGGGATCGAACCGGGAACCCTCTTGCTGTGAGGCGACAGTGCTAACCACCACACCACCGTGCCGCCCGTATAGTTGATTCAATATGCTATATATATATATATACATATATATATATATATATATATATACATATATATATATATATATTCTAATGTAAATAAACTCTACGTTAATTAAAAACACAACACTGAAAGAAAAACTGATTTGATTTGATTGAATGATAGCTTAGATTTGTCACTTTGTTGTTATATCAGTATTGTTTTTGTACTCCAAATATCAGCCAAAATACGTCATATTAAATGACTCTCACCAATGGTGGCTGTGCTGTGCGAATTTGTGCTTGTCTAATGACATGTTGGGATACATCCAGCTGTGTTTTTAGCGACCACACCAGGTATTTTAAGCCACAACATGATGTTTTCCTAACCTTACCCAAGGGGCTGTTGTGCCTAAACCTAACCACACATTAACCACAGTATTGCCACAACATAGGATGAAGTTGGTCAATGTAGCTGGTTAATGTATTGGAGCATTTAGCAGCTAAAGAGACAGATATTTTTCTTTTGAGACCGAAACAGAGCTAAAAGTTGCATGAATATTAGACTTATATTCATCCAGTGGCCAGAAACATGACTCCAAATGAATGCAAATTTATCACAGCGTGGATTTTTTCCAGGTTCTCCGGCTTCCTCCTACAGTCCAAAGATGTGCAGGATAGGTTAACTGGGGTCTCTAAACTGCCTGTAGGTGTGAGTGTGAGCATTAATGGTTGATCAGGGTGTACCCCGCCTCTCGCCTAATGTCAGCTGGATATGGCTCCACAACCACAGCCTGATTGGAAATCAACTGCAGTTAAAAGCAACCAGCAAATCACTGATGATTATGAGATAATGGAAAATACTAAAACATAACAACAGCACAAATTGAGAAGCATATCAGTGACATGACTCAATACCACAGCAACATGTAACAAACATTTGCTAAAATCAGCCACCAGCCAGGCCACCTGCCTTGATGACCAGCTCTGTGCCTCACTGACTCAGGACACTTGGCTTTGTTTCCTGTTATTCTGTATTTCATGTTATTCATTCATTGTTAATCTGTTTTCTGTTTTATTTTGTAGGTTCACTCCTTATGTGTCATGTCTGGGTTTACTTCCTGCCTGTGTCCACCACACAGGGCATGTGAGCGGAGCGGGGAGCGGAAGGATTTTGTGTTGAGCGAAGAGCGGCTTTTTTTTAAAAAGGTGGAGCGGAGCCTTATCTGTCGCTCCAATTTCGCTCCGGTCGCTCATGCCCCACCCAGAATGCATCTTTGCACCTGCGCACACCCACACTATTTTCTTTCAAAACTATGGAGTTTACTGTGTACTTCAGAAAAGAAACTGAGAAGAGAAGCAGCGGTACCTTGGAGAACGGTCCCTAACTGCGGGGAGAGGTGAGAGGGCTTCGGAGGTCAGCCGCTTAACCTGTCCGTCTCCTCTATACATGACTTATTTCCACCCTGCCAGCGGTACCGTGTAGAACGGTCCCTAACTGCGGGGAGAGGCGAGAGGGCTTCCCCGGAGAATCTACCAAGCTCATGTTTTTTGGTGCCGTAGCATTGTTCCGACCTCTCATTAGTCCGACGTCCCATTGTTCCAATATGTGATTATTACTGTATTTGTGTACCATAGAGGATCAGCAATGCAACAAAAGTAGGCTACTGGTTGAGATACAAGTGTAATAGTGAGGAGAGAATGAAACACCATAACCTCCTGTTATTAACTCTGGGGTCCGGGTTGTGTGGGGAGCTCTCCGCGGTGCTGAATGGCTCCCGGCGGGCGTATTTCTGCCTTGATGGTAAAGCTGGGAAAGGCTTGAGGCGAAGCAGGCTCACAGTTTATGTGTTTGTCACTTTCTTTTTCATTTTAACCCACACCATGATCTTTTCCTAACCCTAACCAAGTGGTTTTTGTGCCTAAACCTAACCAGACCTTAACCACAGGGCATCATGATGATTTCGGAACAACGGGACTTCGGAACAATGGGTTTAATATGGTCGGAACAATGGGTTTAATATGGTCGGAACAATGGGTTTAATATGGTCGGAAAAATGGGCAGACCCCGTTTTATTTGTGAATAGAAGATTACAGGTTAGGGTAGTATGACGCAGTTTTTTTGAGCGGAGTGGTGAGCGAGTGGAGCGGGATAAAATTTATGATGGAGCGGAGCGAAGAATGCGCAGAACCAAGCGGAGCGGACGAGTGGCGCAAAGTGACAGGTCTGCGAGCGATCAGCGGAAATTTTCACCCGCTCTGCTCCGCTCACATGCTCTGCCACCACACCTGTGTTCTGTGAGTCTGTTACTTCCACCTGTGTCTAATTACCCTGCTCTCCTTGTGTATTTAGTCCTTGTGCTCCCTTTGTCTTTTGACAGTTTATCTGCGTTGTCCGCTGTGTGGGTTGCTTGCTTTTTCATTCACTGAAATTAGCCACTAAAAGCTACTGACCAAATGTATAATTAGGACCAGTGCAGGAAAAGACTTAACAGTCTCAACTGATGTCACAAATGTGTGGTAGAATCTGTTTAAATAGCCATTGATCTGACGCACCAGGAGACTGATAGGGGAGATGTTGAGTTGAGAAACACATGGATAAGAGAATATGAAGTGTTGTCTTGAAAAATTTCAAACCTACCCTTTAAACCAAGGCAGATACCAGTACGATATGTTTAAAATAAGACTTTGACCAATAGCCGATACTATTACTGATGTTTTGTTGTTGTTATTGTTTTTTATTCCCCCTTTTGTGCCAGGAAAAAATCCAAAAAACTGTTTTATTTCTTTCAGCTGTTAATTCCACTATCTTTGAATGAGCACAAATTTAATCATCCGCATTTATGAAACAACTTTTCATATAACCTTTCACATCAATTTTTTTTAAACTACTATAAATACCTTTTACTATCTATAATATAAATCCTTCTTTAATATCTATTTTATGTAAACATCATCAAATTTCTCCTTTAATCAGCCGTATTTATTCAAGTTTCTCACCAAAAACTACATTTTACAAGATAACATTTGAACACATCTTAATAATGTTACAATTTACCTTTGTCCAAAAGTCATTTTTACCCCTACAGAACTCGAACACGTCATAATTTAACTCAAAGCAAACCTCTGTTTTCTATTGTCCCTGGGATAACAGGACACTGTAAGGCTCATTTATACTCCCTTTACGTACAAACATAGATGTGTCTGTTTCAAATGTTCGACCCTGCCCTCATACTTCCATACGTCCTTTATGATGGCATAGATACAGTCAATAGATGGCACTTGCTACTTGCAAAGCTACTTTTAGGTTTTTTTTAACTTTATGCCAAATCAGCGTTACCTCAGTGATACATGACTTCAACGCAATGTCACTCACTGCCGTCACAACGGCCACGCCCTCTTTTAGGTGAAAGTTTTAAACTCGACCCGGGAGAGATGCTAGTCGCGGCTGGGAGTTCATAATGCCGTAAAGTTGCTGCATTGTTCACTGCACAGCAAACAATTGAAAAAAACAACAACAGAATTGCGATTTTCTTTGCTCTCGGAGAGAGTAAAGAATGGGGAAAGAAGAAATCTGTGGCTCACAGCCATCAAATGGCAGGGTAAAGACGGAAGGCTGTGGGATCCAGCCAGTCACTACACCTACATCTGTGGCAGGCACTTCATCACAGGTTTGTTGGCTAACGTTAGCTAGCTAGCTAAAGTCAATTGATCTCAACAATACCATGAGATATTCAAAGCCAAAGAAGTTAATTCTAATGAATGTTAAGTAATGAATTGACAGGACATTCGTCCACACAGAGGCTGGCAGCTGAAGAGGGCACACACCTATCATTTTCACTTTCTCGTCGTACCGAAGGCAATCAGGACCTCTTAAACTCTCTCCGTAGCATGTAGCCTGACTGGCCATGTCATCCGAAGGGGGAAGACTCAACTGATTTGTTTTTATTTACACTTTATGTGTGTGTAGAGCTCTGATTTTGAATTTGCGGCAGTCAAAATCCCATGTTTCTATCACCTATCACATCACCGGCGCGTGACCCGTCGTAATCCGTTGAAGTCATGTAAGAAGAAAAACTGTAAGCCAAACAAATAGGCAGGCAAAAAAAATGTTCAGTTGAACTTTTTAAATGAAATAACAGACTTAAATTAAAACTTTCTCCTTTTTTTGAAGACTTTGTGACATTTAAACATGATCTCCAATTACATGGCATCATTAGTCTGCCTATTGCTCTCTCCTCTTCTCTCTCTGCAGTTAAAATTGGTCATGTCGCTACTTGTAGTGATGCTACTGCCCAACACTGCCTACAGACGTATCTCGCTTGAACTACGCTACACTGCCTCTGTATGAACAGATGGCTCTATCCATCTCCGTATCTAACATTAAGCATTAAAGGGAAATTTCGTTTTATTTCAACCCGTCTCCTATCGTCCTAAATTTGGTTCAAGTGACTAGTGACATACAGATAATAGTTAGCATGTTAGCCGTTAGCCTAGATACAGCCGTAGCGTCAGACCTGTTAAAACTAAGAGAACGGGCATCCCTTCAAGTGCAAAGTTAGTCCACTAAACAAGCTTTTTTCCACAAAGACCGGCTCATATCGTTAGGATAAATGTCAGAGAACATATAGAAAATGACATGTAAACGTGTTGTCTTACCTTACCGGTGTGCTGCCATGTTTGTTTAACATCTAACTCTGCTTTCCAAACGCAGCCGAAATATATCTCGCCAGCTCTAGATAAAGCCCAGCTGGATACTAACGTTACTCCAGGTGGAGGTGTCTCGTCCTCGTTCACATCCAGACCTTGAAAATAAGGCTGCAACCGCTCCCATTCCTTGCAACAGAGGAATTCCTCTTCTGTGGGCATTGGGGCACAGCATTCACAGGTACACCACCAATCTCCAGAGCTAAAGCCTTGTGGCAGCCATTCCTCCTCTCTCGTCCTCTAACGTTACCTGTTGCGCCTCTCTCTCTCCTCCTCCTCCTCTGTTCAGGCGACCATCCGGTTCTGCCTTCCAGCTGTTGCTGCATGTTCAGGCACGCTATGAGATCACTGCTTGTTCTCGCGATATTTCGGCCGCGCTTTGGAGAGCAGAGCTACATTGTAAACAAACACGGCAGCACACCGGTAAGGTAAGACAACACGTTTACATGTCATTTTCTATATGTTCTCTGACATTTATCCTAACGATATGAGGAGGTCTTTGTCGAAAAAAGCTTGTTTAGTGGACTAACTTTGCACTTGAAGGGATGCCCGTTCACTTACGTTTTAACAGGTCTGACGCTTCGGCTGTATCTAGGCTAATGGCTAACATGCTAACTATTATCTGTATGTCACTAGTCACTTGAACCAAATTTAGGACGATAGGAGACAGGTTGAAATAAACTGAAATTTCCCTTTAAGCTGCTTTTTAGCCTATACAAAACTGATTCACAGTTCATGTGCTGACATGCTTCAGTAAATACAGTGCAGATTCTCCCAGAACACCTATTAGTTTTGTCAAGTTATCTGTCATGTTACCTTTATGTCAGAGACCTACCTAGTTGACCGGCGAGGTGGCAGCAGTACACCCTTCTTTGTTGTGTGGAAAAGTAATCCTTTTTAAACTTGTAAAAACAAAGAAACTGAGCAAATGTAGAAGCATTACTACATGGTCTCACGCTGCAGACCCAGAGACAAATTAAAAAGTGAAGTCACAGAATGAAAACAGCACGTAAAACTCATCAGAGTGACAGCCGCAGCCACGAGCACTGTTTTATTCTCATAGTATCTGACAACAGACGCGGCATTGAGCTAACTTTAGAACAAAACCATTTTCATTTTAGACGCCTCAATCAGCGGCGCTCTTGTGTTCTGTTTGAGTGTTACACAAGTCAAGTCAGTTGTTTTGCTCTTATCTGGATTTCTAGCTTTCTTTTAATGTCTTGCCATGCCAAGATGTCTCCTCATGCGGGTGAACTGGGACAGATTCACTCATGGCGCTTAATCTGTTTTGGCAAGATTAGTTTCACAGCACTCGTGTTTTCTAAGGTGGTTCTGACAGCGTTTTTTTTTTTTGGACGAGCTTTAAGATGGGAAACACACCACAGGCTTTGCTGTCATTACGGCAACGTCGTTCCAAGGGTGTGTGGATTAGTGCTACATTGTCACCTCAGACAGGGTGCAGATGTTCGGGCGCACATGAGGAATATCTGCCGTAGCTCAAAGGAGATACCGTACATGCCGCTTTAGCACTCTGACCTAAATTAATCATTCAGTGCCCGCGCTTCAAAATGCACCTCTTGCACTTAAGCTATTGCAGTCGGTGCGGGGCAATGGCCTGTTTAGGGGAAAGTACCTGCTCTTCAGATTGCATTGTCTGCACTGTAAAGGTCTGGGAAGCGAAGGCTGTTGGATCTCATTTCTGTGCTTGTGATGAAATGGGCATGCATGGCTTGCCGGGCGGCGAGGAGGAGGCCCATGGTTCACTTATACCACATTTGGAGCCGCTGAGCACTGCAAATATTTGAAATGTCAATCCATTTGATAATGTCAGTAGGCCTCAAAAAGCAGACTCTGCACTACAGGCAACACACATATTAGCAGCTCTCTCCTCCCTCTTCCCCCCATTTTCTCTCTTTTCCATGTTTACTAATCCCTCTCTGTAGCTGCTTCAGTCCAGATTAGCAGCAGAGAGCTGGGAGCTGACCGGGCAGGCCACAGATGGCTGCTCAGCTCTCTGTAGCCCACAGTGAAGCAGGTAATAGAGGTTTTAATAAGCCACAGCAGGACATTTATCTGAAAATACCATGATGATACATTAGTGGGCCCATGCAGAGAAGGTAATTGTTAGATTAAAGGAATATCTTTATTTTCTGCGGTGACAGGTGTCAGAGGAAAAAATTCTATAATACATTCAACTGGTGACCTCAGATGTCTGGATGCATGTAATGGTTAGCCTTGGTGTGTATTCTCATGCACAGGTGGAGCAGTAGCTTCACATTTATCCTTTGCATCTTTCCTCTATCTCTGATCATTTTACATCGTGGGTGTGAAGGTTGTATTATTTCATTCAACTTCTCTTTTTTCCAACTTTTATTGAATCTACCTTTAAAGTCCAGTGTGTAGGGTTTAGGGGGATAAATTGGAGGAAATGGTAAAGTTTCTTAAGTGTATAATTATGTGAAAATAAGAGTTGTGTTTTCGTAAGCTTAAAATGAGCCATTTATATCTACATATGGAGCGGGTCACCATCAACGTAGATCGCCATGTTCACTGCCATGTTTCTACAGTAGCCCAGAACAAACAAACTAAACACTGGCTCTAGATTAGGCCATTTGTGTTTTAGTGTTGGCCACCGTAGCTTAACAGCCCGTACGAGGCAAAGGTGTCTGAAAAACACCTTTTTTTTTTAAACTTATTATTAATAATTTATTTAGCGTTTTTACCAGTTTTAATCACCTGGTCTGTTCATTTTTGAGAGGTAAAGTCTTCTGCGGATAATTTGGCTCCTGATAAGAACCTCCTTAACATCCAGATCAGAAAAAAGGTGAGCACACATTATTGAGCGCTCTACTAGCCGCCAGTCTAGAACGTGCTAAACAGCATGGGAACAACACTGATTTGTAACGTGAAACTGCTTCATTCAGTGTTTGTTTTTTAAGGAGGCAACAGATACGATTCGTGTTTTCTTTTAGCTTGGCGCCACCTAGCGTGACCGTGGGGATCAGAGTTAATCAATAAAATGCAGACTGTAAAGCCACCAGTAATACAATACATGACGTGTTTCAGGCTGTAAAGCAGATTTTTTCCACGAAATTTCAGCACCGGTGGCAGAAGCTTATTACACAGCCAATAAGTAACCAGTGTAAACGCTGATAGTCTGATTTTACTGTGGCCACTACCCTGTGCAACCCACATAATTTTCATAATGATATATTTAGGAAAAGATGCTGTCTGTTGCCTCTTTAAGCGGTTTTAAGCACCTGGTCCATATGTTTTGTAGAAGAAGAGACTCCTGAGAATAATTCAGGTTCCAGTAAGAACCCCTCAACAAAGAACAGTGAAAGAATTCTAACCGCGTGAAGTTTCCGCTGGTTGCAATCTGCCATCCTCACCACTAGATGCCACTAAATCCCCCTAAATCAGACTGATCCCTCAAAATATTTGAGGGTATTTTAACTTTAATGTTTATGATCCTTGGGGAGGGTGGAGTCACCTTAGCATACACCCCAATCACCAGAAAAAAAATGCTATTGTATGTTTTCTATGCTGAAACTTTGCATATCTTTAAGTTTCAACAACGCTGTGGTTAACATGTGGTTAGCATGTGGTGGCACAAAAAATGGGCACAAAAACCACTTGGTTATGGTTAGGAATGTTTGAGTTTAAAAACGCAGAAATGCTTCAGTGAAAAACAACTGCTTTTTGTGGCATTATCAGCAAAACAACCTGTTTTGTTGTTGGCCTTGAACAGTAGTCTTCAGCTTGGCAGGCATCTGGCCCGAATGTCACATCATCCACTATCCAGGGATTGATTACTGAACAGGGCTGCTGGGCACAAGCCCGGGGGCCAAAAGTGTCAGGGAGACCCCTGGCCTTCACTGGCAAAATATCAAATGTCAAATTAACACGCACCAGTCAGGAAGAAACTGAAAATAACCACAGAGAGACACAAAAAGACCACAAAGAGATGCAGAGGAACTGCAAAGAGACGCAAAATAACTACAAGAATGGGCAAAACAAGAGAGAGACAAAATTACCTCAATAAGACACAAAATGATCCCAAAGAGACCAAAAGAACTACAAAAATACACAAAACAACCACAAGGAAACACAAATGACTACAATGAGATACGAAAACCACAAAAAGATGCACAATACCGCATTCATATTGGACGCCGAAGCACCATGAAGCGTGATGGTTTTCTGTGGAGCATTGCCTGCCTGCTTTCGGCACCCATGATGCGAGTGCCCTGGCTGGCTTGCGGTCTTTTTCCGCGAGTCAGTGTGGCCAGAAAACACACGGAGAATGTGTCATAAATTATATAAAGTGTATATTAATTATGATATAAATGATCCAACTATAATGAATGACAGAGTATGCATTCCATGCTTCCACATATTTGTCAGTTTAAACAGAGACGAGCAGAGCCACACACACACACACACACACACACACACACACACACACACAGACAGAGTTCTATATGTGATTTAAACAGAGCAGAGTCTCTTGCTCACTGGTGAAAAGAAATGCACTTCTGGTGTAAATGACCCAGTGACTGCTGATGGGCAGCTGCGTGACAATTAACAAATCAGGGCGCTTCCGCATCCAGTGTGAACCCAGCATAATGACCTCGAAGTCTGTGTGTCTTGCTCCATTGTAGGAGACATGGTTGGGCCCTTCACATATGCCCAGGGGCCCACTGACTCATCCGCCCTTGCCACCATCTCCTCCACCTCCCAGTGACAAAATCAGCTCATACACTATGTCACTTCGGAAATGCTGATATAATGCATATAAAAAGTAAATGTAATGTTTTCGTGATTTGCAGAAATGCACAATGCCAACATTTTCTTCTGGCAACTGGGCTGTAGCAAAAATTCATCTAGAGCCCCACAAAGAACCAATCAGCTCTGACCCACAGCATAAAATCCTACCACTTATAATAATTACCTCGATGGAAGCAGTGCAGATGAGGGGCTGTTATTGAAATTGTGTGTTACCATAATAGGCTACTATAATATTTATAGAACAAATGCAGTATTGTTCTGACAAGACAGATTCTCTGCTCAGCACATATTTGGTCACTATTCTATTTCACTGTTTGTTTTTTGCTGACTGACATAACATTTTGACATTTTGATTCATGTCCAACCGAGGATGCATTGTTAGAACTTTGGCAATCCTCTGACTTTTCATCTGGCACCAATATTGTTATTTGTCCAATACTTTGGTTGATGGTCAGACACTTGTAGCACTACTGACATTTCCATTAGCCTAAGCTGTACTGTGTGTTGAGTGGTGCTAACTTGCTAAACTGAGGTGACGAACATGGTAAACATTGTACCAGCTAAATATCAACATGTTAGCATTGTCATTAGAGCACGTCAGTGTGCTGATGTTACCAATTGGTTCAAAGCACAGCTCTGTGTAATTACATGTTTACAGAGCTGCTGACTCTTAATACTTACAGTTAATAGCTGCCACCACCTCCATCGTTCCCAGTGCACAAAACAATGAAAGCAGTGTTAATGGCAAAGGGTGGTGCTGGAGACACCTATTGTAGCGGGAACTACCAGAGAAGTGGTTTTGAGTACTCAATCAGGTGTTTATATGTCTGTCTGTCTGTCTGTCTGTCTGTCTGTCTTTTCAACATAATAGCGTCACGTTGCAGTCATAAAAATTTACACGTGTAGTTGAGATCAAAATAAAGGCAGAGTATAAAGATAGGTGTGGTCCAAGCAGGGACACCAGAAGCAGGGGGGCAGGATGTGGGGAATGGAACTTTGGACCCCCAAGTTCATGCCCCTGGCCCAAATTTTAAGTCCCTGATCTGTGTTGCAGCTGATGGAATCCTAAAGCATGGTGATCTCTAGTTAAACACCTTGTTTTCCTCCTACTTTTATTAAAGCTGTTCAAAATATATTCCAAAGTATTCTAACTTCAGACCCTATTTTGATCTTACTCCAACCTCGTCACATATCGACGTTTGTACATGGACTTTCCACGTCCAGATATGACATGCAAGGTACCCTGGGTGCGTTGGTTCTTGATGTTCTGGGACACCGTGTGAAGTTCTGCCTGTTATGTGCATTGTCTGTTTTCAAAATACACTTCTATTTTCACAGGAAATCTGCCATTAACATATACACGCTGGTCGGTACAACACTGTGAATTGACATCCTTTTTCTTCTAACAGCAAACACACGGTTATGTTTAGCCGAGATACACACATGTGGTTGGGTTTAGAGCAACACAAGCACACAATCTTATGGGAAAGAAACACTGGCCTCTTGGGTGAAGGTTGGTGGTTGTTGGATCCATCCACCATCCCTCCCACCCACCCTACATGGACATTTGCCGCCTTAACTATCGTTCTTGTCCCACCACTTTTACAACGGTAACGGGCCATGTATCATACCGGTGTGAAAGGACAGTTTTTTTTTACGGTGTCTGACATCGGAAGTCACTGACCAGGTTTTAAAAGCAGCACAAGTGAGGAGCTATAATAGAAGTTGCTAATGTCGGGGCGCTGGTGGCTTAGTGGTAGAGCAGGCGCCCCATGTACAAGGCTGTTGCCGCAGCGGCCCGGATTCAACTCCAGCCTGTGGCCCTTTGCTGCATGTTACTCCCTCTCTCTCTTCCCCCTTCATGCTTGTCTGTCCTATACGTTAAAGGCTAAAAAGCCCCAAAAAATATCTTTAAAAAAAAAGAAGAAGTTTTTAATGTGCATAACTCTATAGTGTTGCCAGAGTAATAACTGTACTTAAAAGCATAGGCGTAGATATTTAGAATATGTACATTTACCCCTCAATAAAAACATAAAAGTAGCAGAGGACTTTTATTTTGACAAAATTTATGACATTTACACCATGAATTGATGAAGAAAAAGCTCAAACCGGTGTATAAATATTCATCAGAATGCAGGAAATTATGTGTTTGAGGCGCAGAATTTTTTTGAAAAGGACCTCCAAACATCTGTTTCATATGTATATCTCCCAATATTGACACAATACCTGCGCTCTTGCATAAAAGAAGTTACAGAAACATTTCTTAATCACTGACTTCGATTTACAGAGTTATTTACCCATGCATTTCCCCCGCGTGGAGCCAGTGATGTGAAAGTTGAAAATAAACCATATAAAAATACACATTAGTTTATGTGCTTTACAATTTACAACACTTGTCTCAACTAAGAGCATAATGGATGTACCGACTGTCAGTGATGGCTTTGCCCACTAGAGCTTATTTATGCTCAATGTTAGATACATATACAGAGTCAGACGGAGCTTTGTGTTCATACTTGTTTGATTCGTCCATATTTGTGCATGGGTCCTGAAAGCTTTGGGATATGGACAAAACGAAGCAGTACCACCAGAGATCATGGGGGCAGTGTTGCATAGTTCAATACGACCATAAGAGATGACAAAGACATTTTAAAAATGGCAATACAGTGAAAATAATTTTTCGTCCACATCACACCGCCATCTACAACGCTGTCTCCATTAAAAGGTCCAATATTACAACCTTCTCTACCGTTGCCTCATTTGTTGTGTGAAACTTTGAAATGCGCCCTGTGGTGCCATCTTATCTGTATCTATACCATCGTAAAGGACGTATGGAGGTATGTGGGCAGTGACGTTTACGATGTTTCAAACCAACATATCTATTTTCGTATGTACAGAAAGTATAAAGCAGCCTTGGGACAACAGTGGCAGCCACTGTGCTTGCTGATGCAAAAACACCACCAGCTATCACAGACTTTCCTCAAGACTGAGTGTGACAAGCACCAGAATGTGACGTGGTATTGAAATAGCACGCTGCAAGCCCGGCAGACATGCTGACTCTGGCAACCTGGACGCCAGGCAAGCGTCTGCGGTTTGATTGCATTTATGGAAATAACACTGCATGTTTGTAGAAACAGTACAAATGTTAATGTGTGCCACCTTACATTCAAGCAGCAGAGCAATCCATCACTGCGTCTGCCTGGCCCAAGACAAACTGGATTCAGAAAGATGATTTCCCCTCCTCGATTCCAGTACACGCAGGCAGGAAACGGAGCTCTGCATTAAACGCCCTGAGCCACTTTATATTGTGGTGTGCACAGAAACAGACACAGTACTATATAATGATCAGGTTTCTTCATATTTGCAGCATAGAATAAATCTATATGACATTTGGGTTGAAAAATGGTTCAGTGCACAGTGTTTATGATCTGGGGCAAGATGCTTGAGTGTGTGTGTGTGTGTGTGTGTGTGTGTGTGTGTGTGTGTGTGTGTGTGTGTGTGTGTGTGTGTGCGTGTGCGTGTGTGTGTGTGCGTGTTCCGACGAGCCTCATTGCCTTTAAGCCTAACTTCATTTTTTACCTGCAGCTATGAAGACAAATGGTATTTATTGTCGTCTTTGCAAACTTTGCGGTCGCTTTTTATAATCCTCTGCCACTCACATGACTTCAGACACACGCTCTGTTTGTTTTATCATCATCTTGAAAGAAATCAACATAATGTGCTGAAAAAGAAGTCTGCAGCCGGCAATCTCAATCCCTCTAACACGGTTAATGATAATGATGACAGACATATTAATCTCTCAATTGCGGGATGCGAGTGCACCCGAGGCATTCACAGATCAAAGAGAAATATTGGGCTCGGCTTCCAGTTGGTGCATCTCATCTGGCCTCTGACAGAGATATGAACAACTGAGGCCCAATAAGTTTCCCTCAGGCCTATTTCCCTTTTTCATTCATCTCCTTAATAGAGGCAATAACGGCAGATTCAAAGTGACGACACATTGCACAGCAATTTTAAAAAGGGCTGCCATCACGACACAGAAATGTTTAACACGCCAAACAAGGACCTGGAAATAACATATGAACATATAAACACCAGCAGTGTTTAGAATATTATATATTATAATTTTCATTACTGACACATATGTATCAACAATGTAGAAGAAAATAAGAGACATAAACTTTAACAGCTGCTGAATTCTTTAAATTTAAATACCAGTTTATCCTCTACTTCATAGCATTGAAATATTTTACTTTGTAACTGAAATTATTTGTTTTAAATTCACCTCTTTGACATAAAAATATTACATTTTTTGATCTGCAATTTCAAACGCTGTTTCACAATTTCATAAAAGTACTTTGACGTTGCTCAAATTTAATCATTAGTTCAAACTTGGTCAAATTCAGACCCAAATATTGAAGCCAAATAAGTCACATAAATAGCACAAAAAATATTGGAAAAACTACATCTCAAATTTCTAAAATATACCCTAAACGTTAAAATGACAACCTGCAATAACAGGGTCTATGGGGAGTTAGGAAGATACTCACTCTGTATTGCAGTGAAAAAAAGAATTATTGGCTACTGGGGGAGGCTGATAGAGGGTAAAGAAACTAAAATCAGTCAAATAATCTTCAACTATTTGCTCAGTCTGCATAATACGGGTGTATATGTGTCACCATGGGTCTTGCAGGTTATGCAGGTACTGGACGACTGTGGCTTGTCTTACCTCTGGCTCACACCAAAGTGTAACAACATCAGCTGGTTAAAACTAACTGTTGAACAGAGGCTAAAAGATCAGTTTATACCAAAGTGGCAAAGTGAGCTCAAAAGTATCATGTGATATACATGTTGAAATTAAACAAGAGTTTAAACTGGAGAAGTATCTGTTGCATGAAAACCAAAAGTACAAACAGGCTATTTGTAATTTTAGAGTAGGCTAAACACCACCAGAGTCACCTAAAGTCACTGGAAGATATAAAGGGCTGGACAGACACCAGAGGATCTGCAGCCTCTATGATGATAATGGTGTGAGAGGTGAGTATCATATTTGTTTGAATGTCAGAATGTGAGCTTAATGACTTACAGAGAAAGGTTTTTGCTATTTAACCGTCCATCTATGTTTACATTAATTTTGTTATGACAATCAGATAAGCCAAAAGTAATTTGTAAAGTAGGTGTTTTTGAAGAAGGTCCTTCCTTTGTTTAACATTTGTTGTACTTTAGTCACTATTGTTGTGTTATTGTTTTGTTTTGGGTTTTTTTGTTCTTTTATTCTAAAACTGAATTTTTAGATTGGACTTTGACCAATACATTTTATTTGCAAATTTATTTTTAATTGTGAAACTGGGTCTAAATTTGTGAACAAAACAATATATTCATATCCAGGTTTTGAAATTTTAAATCATGCAACTGTAGTATAGATCGTTTATAGACCCTTTTAAAGCCAACGTCACAAAGACGTCAGTTTGTTAGCTGGAGGTAAAACACGACTCGCCACCACAGGGCTGTAGGCTACATAGGAGTCTTAAAATGTTGTCTTGTTGTGTTATTGGGAGCCAGAATAGAAGGAGTCGTGGCTCAAAACTTCAGTTTGAACACATACCAGCCACCACTGCCTGTCAATAAAACTATGGTTAAATGCGATAACATAAAAGGACTGAACGGAGGTGATCATCATCGTATCATCATCATCATCATCTTATCATCTGATCATGGAGGTTACTGTTGTAGGGATGAATAACGTTATGTGTATTAACGGTTATCATGTCCACCTCATCAGAAATTGGGGAGGTATTAAGAGGAATATTGGATTTCTCCGTAATGCGAACTTTTTAGCACATTAGCTAACGTTAGCTTCCGTTCAAGTGTTGTCCTCCTTTGTAAGATTAGCATAGTTTTCAACCACAAAGCTGACCATTCCTCCTTCAGCAATCCTGTCAAATCATCCATCCGCTGATGATCCACATACGAGTCAGCCAGTCTGGTCTCGCTGATCAGTGTTTACTTATTCAAGTAACACTTGCGGTCCCGGAGTGTGAGTGACCTGACATGGTGCGTTGGTATATTCAGTCTGATGCTCTACACTAAGGCCTTGTTCAGACTGCCAGCCAAAATCTGATTTTTAGCCAGGTGGCTCTTATGAAGTCTGAACAGTCATAAATGACATGAAATCCCATTTTTGCAAACCAGATCGAAACCACCTTTGGGAGGTAGTTTCAAATCGCATTTGGACAGATGTGTCTGAGTCTGAACAGCTCCTTATATGACTTCACACAATACACGCTACGTGACGCCACCACTCCTGTCAGATATAATAATAATGATTATGTGGCCCAGTCTGAACAGAGCCAAATCCGATTTGGACACTTGCTAAAAGCAGTGTGGACAGTCAGCAGTCAAAAATCGGATTTGAGAAGGAATCAGATTTGAATCAGATTCGCCTGCAGTCTAAACGTAGCCTAAAATGTTGGTCGAAGACACTGAGCTTTCTATTTCTATATGACTTTATGAGCAATTAAGTTAATCACACATTCACTCTGCTCGGCGCTCTGCCACTCCGTCCCCCCAGACAGAGTGCCGAGAGAGCGCTCTGCCACTCCAAGAGTGCTGTGCTCTAAATAATCACACAGTACATTCCGACATTGTTACAAATTTACTAACACTCCAGTTTGTGCCAGAGTGTGCTCTGGCAGTCGGAGTGAATATTTCTGAATGCACTACTTGTATCACCTTCCTCCATTGTCTAAAATAAGCCAAAAGAACTCACTAGCTAGTGCTGGCTAATGTCTGTGGAGAATTGTTTTGCCTCCAGCTAAGCCCTGCCCACCTTTTGTTGAGGGAACCAAGGCCACTCCCAGGTTGGTCTACAGAAATACATCACCCCTGCACCACTTTCTAGCACGCACTGAGGAATTTATTGCTTCTGTCGACTACATTTACCATCAACTCTGATTAGATAACCACATAACAGGCACATTTTCCCTTTAACATTCATGAATTGGAGTTACATCTTTAAGATTAACGCATACTTTGGGCTCAAGTTAAAACTTTTTCAACACATGCAGTTATGGATTTGATTCACTTCCTGCTGCTAAAGCAAATTTGCGCCTGGTGCGTCAATTTGTGTCTTAAAGTGACATTATGTGCAGTTTAACTGCCTGTACAAATGCTACAAATGTTATGCTGTAACAAAAATTAAATTCACTGGCTTCACCATTAAGCTGTGGGGATTGAAAAGTAACAGAGCTTCTTGTGTTTTGTATTAACCGAAGATGACTCACACATGACTGTAAGTACAATAAAAGGAACAAACTAAAATCCTTCCGTCACTCAGAAGGCAAGAATTCAAGACATATGCATCAACACTGTGTTATAACTGCCATAGTAAAATACCAGTGTGTCACTCAGCTATGGGAGGAGGCTGGCAGCAGAAGGCTGAGATGGATCTGCATTGGATTCATGTGGACAGAAAGGCCAGCAGCAGCCGGTCTCCTGGGCGGCTGGTGTTCACAGAGAGCACACACAGACGGCTGCCCTGATTGGATTCAGATCAGGTGTCTCAGGCTAAGGCTGAGCTCCATGGCAATGAGGGCTTCCTCAGAGACCGCGGCCGTGTGGATCCATCTCTTCCTGCAGCCGCTGGAGTTTACACACAGCAACAGAGCAGACAGAGAGGCTGTCTCTGTGGTGAGCCACTGACCCCGGAGGTTTATTTCCTGCAATCAGAGTCACCTCTTTGTGTAACGCTGACATTTCAAGGAGCTGCACAACATTTCATCCATACATCAGACCTGAATAAAAGTAATAATACACTGACTGGATCTGAAAACAGCAGAAACAAACACAGTTGTAATCTCCCATAATATTCTTGTTCTGAAGCACTTGGCGTGGTGTTTGTGTGCTGCACCTTCCAAGATCAGTTGGCAGTCAGAGTGCCTCGTGTTGAAGTTTAGGTGTGCATGGGGGGTGCTCCTTGTCTGTCACCATTATTCCGAATATGACAAAATTATGAATTTGATGAGGGTCATGTAATCAGTTAATTCCATTTGGATATTCTGGATTAGGGCTTTTTCCCGAATGTAGCGTTTTCAGAGTAAAATGTGAGATATGCCGGTATTATTCAGGTTTTAATAGCATCATTTGGACATGTATACAGCACTTTTTGAATATGCATCTTAACTGGGGTTTTACTGCAGTTTGCGACGCACAGTCTTTGCCTATTTATGATCGGCTATGTGCATTGTCATGGATACGTTCTAACAAACCAACTCACCAACGGTTTGTAAGGCTGGTGTAGAATAGCATGCCCAAAAGAAAAGCCCACATTTCTAGTTGAAAGGAGAAACACACCGACTTTTAAACATTATGAAAGACTTGGGTATCAACAGGTTTTTGGATATGTGCAAATATCACAAAACCGACCTTTCAAAGACAGAATGAAGGAGTGAAAGAGGGAAGCTGTATTCTCAAAATCCAACAAAGTTTGTCAGTGGTAGGAAAGTCCTATTTTGATGCAAAGAGGCAAAATGACAAGCGTCTCCAGCTGTTCCACTTTGCCATATTTAGACACAATGAACGCCATGTTAGGGCATGCTAATGGGAGTATGCAAGACTGTATGTGAATGGCAATATTAGTGGAATATGGAATATATGCAGCTTAGTAGGAATATTGTCTTTTTTGGAATAAGTGCAAAAACTGGAATACTTGGTGCATGTAAAGGTACTTAGGCCCTGTCCAAATACCTGCACTTGTGCCCTGAGGTCTTCCCTGAAGTGCACTTGCCGAAAGTGCAGTTAGGGGCGTAAGTGCGCAAGGGACCGACGCTGTTTAAAAAGGAGAATTGGGACAGTTGTGTACACGTCACTTCTGTTTGGGTCCAGCTGGTCCGTCTCCTAGGAGACGAAACATGGCGTTAGAGGAAATAATGTTGTTCGCAGCACTGCTGCTGCAAATGAATATTGTATGGACTTATTTTGTTGATTGTGTGTTGTGTAAATAAAATTTCTCATCTCTGTAATTTACACTAATACATGATTATACACACCATATAAAAAGTTATTGAAATAATTCCCAAATATTGAACAGAAATCTTCTTTATGTAAACATGACTTTATTTGCTTTCATTCATATTTAACAGTCCACATTCACTTGTCAGACACTAAGATAAAACATTTATTGTTGAATTAAGTAAAACTAAATTATACTAAAGTTAATAAATAATAAATCTATATATACACAGAAGTACACTTTCCAATTGTTTAGACACATTTTTGGTGCCAAAGCCTAACCAAACATTAACCAGAGTGCTGTTGTGTCATATAACAGATTAACCTTTTCGACAGTGATTTTTAAGTGTTTAACTGACATCCTGCTAACAGGGGTGTCAGATCAGAAAACGTTACTCTGTTTCCTTCTAAAGGACATGGACAAACCCTGTATTTTGTTGTTTAGTTTGGAGGCTAAGTTACCTGTGAAAATGGGGGTGTTTTCAAAACAAGTTGAACTCGCCCACCCTCACGCTCAGCGTTGCGGTTTCTGTATACTGACACCATCTCCCTCAGTGGAAACGCAGCTTGTATTTACTTGTATTTCACAGATAAGAAACAATAAATTGTGAAGACAGTAAAGCCTCCACTAAAATAGCATTTTAAGTCGTGTGTGTGATTTATCCTTCAGGGATTTATACTTCGGGATTTATCCTGGCTTCATATGAACAGAAGAATTCTCCACTTGTCGCTAGACTAATGTATACAATGTAAAATGCCATAGGCTGGCGCTAATAACATTAGCATGTTGCATTTGTTTGGAAAACGTGTTTAGTGTGACTGTTGTTTTGTCGGTGAATGTTGTGAGTTGTAATGGAGCCAAATTGTGTGCCCTTACCTTTGTTAAATGCTGCTGTTGTCCCTGGCTTATGAGACAAGGGAAAGATCGCTAGTTGCTAGGCTAATTTATACAATGTAAAATGCCATAGGCTGGCGCTAATAACGTTAGCATGTTGTATTTGCTCGGAAAACGTCTTCAGTATAAGACAGTTGTTTTGTTGGTGAATCTTGTGAGTTGTAATGGAGCCAAATTATGTACCGTTACCTTTGTTACATGTTGCTGATGTCCCTGGTTTTATATGAGAAGAGGAAAATATCGCTAGACACTAGGCTAATTTATACAATGTAAAATGCCATAGACTTGTGCTAATAACGTTAGCATGTTGTATTGGTGGGGGAAATGTGTCCAGATAAAGACAAGTGTTTGTCTGTCAATTTATAGTGAAGCCAATTTGTATAGGCTACTTGTGTTTGGAATTGTCTCTATTAAGCCATGTTTAATGTGTGTTTTGAATCAACTAAACTTTACAGCACTTAACACAGTCCTCCACCGCCGACTAGCATTTTGGAGGTGTAACTGCAGAGTGACAGAGACACACCACTGCAGCAGTAAAAATAACGTGCAGATTTTTTCTTTTTTCCACGACTAATCGATTAGTTGAAGATTATGTACGCCTTTAGTCGACCAAGATTTTCTTTGGTTGACCACAGCCCTACTATTAAGCCGATGAACAGAGGGGGCAGTACATCAGAATATGAAGTAAGATCAAGAGTATACTGTGAACAATGGACCATAACTATGCACACATTCTAACCTGTCTTTAAATATGCAGGCATATGCATGTTATTATACATTGGCGTATGCACATGCACAAGCCTAAATTTTGCTCCCACAATCAGCCATAAATAGATTTTTTACATGGCTCTATTAAATGCTGTATTCTGATTGGTCAGTTGCGGCATTCAGAGGTCTGATATTACTGTGTAATGATCGTTGCTATGTAGCCCAGCGTTGCTAGGGATGCTGCTTTTCATTTTCTCTTGATTCCCTGTAGCTATTGTAGCGCAGATTCAGCCGGCAGTTTTTTTTTCTTTCCTCCCAATTTAATTTATAAATCAATAAAAATCGTATAATTAATCAATAATCTGTCTCAAATTATTTATTTAACTGATAATTAGCCGTGTAATAAGCGGGATAATGTATATGCAACAACTCCCTTCAGTCGGGAGTTATTTTCCCAGTATTCACCAGCTCATTATACATTATCCCTTACGTAGACTACGGCAGGTTGGCGGGTATCATAAGCTAACATAGGCATGTTCAATACCGAGTGGTTAAACAGTCCCAACAAACTCACGCCTTCACTGACACATCTCAAATCTGTCATTAAATCTGTAAATAACCATTTGGTCATGTTAGCCTAGTGATGCTAACAGTTAGCCCTGTCACTGTGTGTGCAGCCAGGCAGACTCTCACATCTGTCCCTGGCGCAGAACTCACACTCCCACAACAGCAGCAGCAGCTACAAACCATACAATTTGTGGCATGGCGAATTCCAGCGCAGTGTATTTGAAGGTGTTCAGTGTGTTGCGATGTCACCAAAACGTTCACCCATCCTATCACATTATGGCTATTGAATGTGCTACTGTGTTGGTATTGGTATCACCTTATATATGTTTATGTTATATATGTTTTTTATGCATAGGCATTACACTGTACATCTGTACCCAGGTGTTAGAATAAAGTTGCGGATCTGTGTGTACCTGCTTGTCAGAACCTCTGCTTTCATCTGTTATTGTTCTTTGCACAAGCACTGAAAGTTTTTGGAAGGTGTTTTAAGTACCGAAGAGATTTGGGTTTATTTGTCCCTGTTCCAGTCTCTGCACCAGCTGTTTACCTGCACGCCCACGTTCTAAAAGCCCCACAATTACAATTCTTGCAATGTTGCTTGCCTGCAGATGCTGCTTAATTATGTATAGGTTGTGTTACATCAGCTAATAGTACTTTACTAACAAAACAGAACTCATTTTCATTTTTTTAAACAATCCATTTGAAAAAAAAATATGGAAAATAATAATAATGACAATTCACTTATCTTAAAAGGAAAAATTCCACCTTTAGAGATGATTTCAGTGGACACAGATTGTGGACGTATCTGTTTAACTTTTTCTTTGTCAACTCAAAACTATCCTGAAATTCATGAATTCTATCCTAAAGTGTTAATTCATTGTTCCTGTTTTAATTAATTTCTATAAAGGGAAACAAACAGTGGACACAAAATCTAAGTCATTACCAAACTTGTTGTCCAATTAGAAAGATATTCAGGAGCTGAATCCATAGGTCCACTCCCCTGCCCCTTAATTAATCAAGCCTGCAGTAGATTGGACTCAATTAGCCTCTGCTGTTCTATCGTTATCATTGATTTGCATTTTCTAGCAAATCCATTTTTTCATTCTCTTGCATTCATTTCCTCTTTGATAACTGTGATGCAACAGGAAGGAAGAGGGAGGAATGGAGAAGATGTGTGTTTCGATTACCAAGACTCCAGGTTTTTATTGTTCTTTATTTCTCTGCAAGAGATTTTATAATTTGGGTATGAATTTCCAGGAAGAAAAAAACCCTTAATCCCTTTAACTCCCATCTTTAGGTTCAGTATGAAAAGAAATTGTCCTTCAAAGATGAACGCAGCATAAGTCAGAAAGTGCCCCAAAACAATCTCAGTTTACGTTCAGTGGCAGTGCCCTTTAGTGGCAGGAGTAAATATGACATGAGCAAAGGAGGAAGTCAGCGTGGAGAGGATGTCAATGGTTAAACAAAACATCCAACTTTAGTACGAGACTGCTACTCATTTCCTGTTTCAAACTTACAGTCAACATTGGTTTTTTTGGGGGTTTTTTTCAAAGCATGACCATGCGCATCCCCTAATATTAACCATATGTGTATTCTTGTGAGCCTCGCAAAAAAAGGTCCCTAATTTTAGCTAAGTACTTATTTTAGCCCAAACCATGATCTTCCCTTAAACATAAATAAGTCTGTCTCATTCTCGTGAACACAATATAATTTGGCACAAATGTCCACTTGGACCCACAGTTGAACAACAAACTGATTAGATTTTAATCATCAAAGGTTAAGGTCACTGTAACCTTGTGTGAGTCTCATTCACGTGAACGTGGCATCACAAGAAGCCCTTGAGTGAGTTTCCTTAAATTTGGCAAATATGTCCACTTGGACTTGACAATGAACTGATTGGATTTTCGTGATCAAAGGTCAAGGGCACTGTGACCGTGTGTCTGTCTCATCCTTATGAACATGTTATCTCAAGAAGGCTGTGAGGGAGTTTCCTCAAATTTGGCACAAATGTCCACTTGGACTTGACGATAATCTGATTGGATTTTCATGGTCAAATGTCAAGATCATTGTGACCTTGCACTCGTCTCATGAACACAATATCTCAAGAAGGCTGTGACGGAATTTCCTCAAATTTGGCACAAATGTCCACTTGGATTTTTGTGGTCAAAGGTCAAGGTCACTGTGACCTCACAAAACATGTTTTTGGCTGTAAATCAAGAATTCATAGACTAAATATGACAACATTTCACACATTTTTATAGAATAAAATGATAAAGTGATGACATTTCATACACTAAAGGTCAAAGGTTATCTTTCCTTTGACATCATAATATTCTGCAAAAACAGTTTTCTGGCCATTATTTAACATCATATCTCAGAAAGAGAAGGGGAGACATTTGGTCAGATACCAAATGGTCGACACCAATCTCGGGTGTCCACCTTGAAAATGTGTTGATTGTATACATCCTCTGTGCTGCCAGGTTGAAGATGTACTTTCAAATTTTACTCTTTCTGATGTGTCCAACATATCCTAACTCTTATCCAAAGGAACCACACCCCTTATAATATCAACAGATCCTCATTAAAGAGGGTGGATAGCTTTAAAAACCTTGGTGTCCACATTACTGAGAGCCTAACCTGGGTGCTGCATACTGTCTCAGTAATGAGAAAGGCAAGCCAGAGACTGTTTTACCTGAGACCTCTGAGAAAATTCTGGGTTTTCCCTCAAATACAAAGGAACTTCTACTCCACCATCATCAAATGCATCCTGACAGGGAAGAGCACTGCCTGGTACAGAAACAGCACCGAACAGGAACGCAAGGCCCTGCAAAGAGTGGTTCGTTCAGCTGCTTTGTGTCTTTCCCTGAACCTCACCCTGTGTGTCTAAATTCAGCCGGTTTCACTGTGGCAATCTCACAACATCCTTGGCTGCTCTTCTTCTTCCCCGCTTGGGTGAGGGAATAAGGAGCTTCCTTGCATAGTTGTCTCTACCTTCGGTGTCCATGGCTCTTTATTTATACCTTTAGTTCCAACTTTCCCTTATCCTGAACGACACGGGTAGCTTTTTCCTACTGTACCAAAGGTTGCTTTTAATCCCACCTTTCATCTGCCTGTCTCAAGTCCTTGCCCTCTTGCCCGCCAGTTAACATCTTTTCATCTCATCTTCTCTCACTTCTCTCTCAGCTTGCTGTAATGTCCGATCACAACATGACATTATCTGGTTTGTAAAATAGTTGACGATCTGCACTTTGGTTGATTGCCGGCAGCTCACACACATCCTCACCGAGTCATAATATTTAGACCCAAGTTGGAGAACTCATCAGCATGTTTCCGGAGAGAGCGGTGCTTGTTAGGATTTATGGGCCATTCCATGCTCCCATTTCCTTTAGTAGGTAATATGTGTCACTTTTATAACACTGTGAAGTTGAAGTGTTGAGGTGAAATGTTAAGTGATGTTTCAGCGATATGCAAAAGGAAGAGATTGGCTTAGCCTTAAGTGGATGTCCCAGCACTCATCCAGCCATCGGAGAGATCACAGCCATTTTCTGACTCCGACATAACAAGGCCGGATGGATCGTCTGTGTCCTTGACGAGCCCTCGCAGTGCTTTACAGCCTGTGGGAGAAGGACATCCCACTGTACTGTCATGCAGTGCAGTATCATGCACATAGTTTAGTCAAGAAGTCCTGTCCCTCCTGCTCTCTATGGTCTCCTATACTGTTGTAACAAAGCCTAGTTTACCATATATTCGTTAGTCAAATCTTTACATATATTTCTTTTTCCACTCAGACAACTGAACAAGGAAGAAATAAGGCAGTGATAACAGAGAAAGTAAGAGGCAACACAAGGTTGTCTTCTTAACTTCACCGCCACAACTCCAGCCAGATACAGTTACTAAGCCTGTTAAACCTCTTTTAAGCTCCCTCCTGCTCTCTGTGATCATCCATACTGATTTTTAATGCAGTCCCAACAGTAATCCAGTGAGTTCGGAGACCTAATTTATTTATATGATGTATCAATATTGATCCAGCTTTCTACAATGTGCCAATATGACAAGGGGCTCAGACAACCCACCAAGCTAATGTGTGCAGATATGTTAGAATGTTGCAACATTTAACATAAAGTTATTTTTTGTATGACTGTTCAGACTACGGATGGGCTACTTGCCATATAATGTTAGCTATAGTAGCTGTATGGCTAATCAGTCTTGTCTTTGGCAAGTTAAAGTCCCTCTCCAGACACATTTAATACTTATATGTTGTTTAAAGGAGCTATATGTAAGAAATCTAAAGCAAATAGTCGTAAAATCCTCCTAATATGTCACAGAGACTAAGGAATTAGATTGTCTACTTTACTGTTTTTATTATTTATTTTACTTTATTGTCTACTGTAATATTTTATTTATGTTAATGTCTACTTTAATATTCTATTTTATTCTAATGTCTACTTTAATATTTTATTTTATTTTATTTTATTTTATTTTAATGTCTACTTTTTA
>NC_065517.1:11242546-11275632 GCF_006386435.1 Epinephelus moara | reverse complement strand
TAGCAGCAGAGAAGCCGGACTTGCTTGAACGGTCCGCTGGAAAACCGAAGATCAAGGACACGGCGATGCGGCCCTGCCACGGCAGCCGCCCGTGGGCAAACAAATCACCCCCAATTTCCACCAGATGCGTGTTGGTTGCGTCTGCGCTCCGGCACGGCAGCAGAGCCGATAGGATTCAGTTCTAGTCAATGTGTGTGTTTCCACCAGCTGCAGCTGTGCTGCGTTCCGGCTCCGTCTCAGCTGCGGCACTCTGGAGCCCTCCGCAACAGATACACAGGACTTCTATTTTTGCCGGACGCCAGAGCACAACGCAGCAATTCAGCACAGAGCAGCAACCTTGAATCTGTAGGGGAGGGGGGGCGGACATGACTCGCGGCAGTTTTTTGAATTTGAGTGCAGTAACCGTTTTGGCCACATTCTTATATACCGCGCCTTTAACATGGTTTTCCCCCAAAATAGTTTCTAAGAAAAAATAAAACCTGAAAAGGGTCTGGAAGCAGATCTGCTCTTTCTGCTTCACTAACAAATTTGCTTGAGTTAAGTTTAGCTTTCCACTTTCTCCTGCACTGCTCATGCTAGGTTGACTGGTGGAAGAGCAGTGTGCATCCTAAATATAGAAACATAGCTGCCTCATCAGCTGCTGGATCATAGGTCATGGTGCTAAACTGGAGAAGCAAGACTTGCCTGTAAACAAATGCAAGCAAGTTTATTTTTCTCAACCAATTGCAATGAGTCGTTTTTATATTCAAGGGTTTATGATGCATGTAGTAGAAAAAGCAGTTGTGTTTCTAGTTCAGTAGCATTTCAATAATTAGACCAGAGTGCACTCCAACACTCGGAATAAATATTTCTGAACGCATCACTTGCATCATCTTCCTCCATTGTCTAAAACAAGCCAGCAGAACTTGCTAGCTAGCACTAGCTAATATCTGTAGAGAATTGTTTCCCCAGTAAAAGGGTCTATAACATAAACAAAAAACATGTTTTCTTTCAGTGGTCTTTGTAAAATGAGCAGTGATGAAAGTTCCTAGGCCTACATTCTGTTATGATCAAGGAGTTGATAAGCAAACAGCTTTAGCTAGCTAGGGCACTAGTGAGCACTAGTTATTTTGGCTACTTTTGCATTAAATTATATTATTGAAATGTCTCCACAAGTAATAACCAAGGAAAACAAGTATAATCCATTCCTGACAAAGATGAGATTTTGCTATAGAGTGCTTCTGTGATAACTTTTTTTTTGGGGGGGTGGGGGGGGGGGGGGGGTTGACGTGAAAGTTATCGTCACCAAGGTTCCTTCATTCAAAATACAAATCCCATTGTATTTTGGATTAATGCAAGAAAATAAGCTCTGTGGCTAACAGACGTTTGTGATAGGCCACACTGACATGTTGTGTTCAGCAAGCTACTCTCCACAAATTACTTGTTGTACTTTTACTATTGCACTTGTATAGTGACGTTGACTGAAATATACCATGGCCTACTCTACATGGTCATGATTACTGTTTTTTATGCTTGAACAGTACATTGAAATGCCACCATCTGCGTTTTTTAAGACCTCTTTTGTAAAATCTTCTCTCTCTTTTTTGTGCATTAACTGACTTTGCTGATGACTGACTGAGACAGCTACAATAATGGCCTCTCACTCACCAAACGGAATATATGAATGCATTCACACTTCTAATTCTTTTTTGTCTACGTCACTCAAAGAAAAAAAACAGATGATAATTTTTACCCTAATGAGGCACCTTTCTGGTCACTCATGTTAAAGGTTTCTCCAGATGACAGCAGCTCAAAGCGTGGCCAATCAGACCCAAAATTATTTTCACACATCCTGTTTTTTTCTTCTGTCGTGTTTGCTCGTTGGCTGTCACACACTGTCATGAGCTCTTGACTGAACTGACCTTTCAGGCCCATAAGCAATTAAAGCCTGACATATCTCAGTCTATTTGCTAATTAACATGCAAATAAACTCATGAATTATGGAAATGAGTTAACTGGACTAAACTTGAAAGAAATGCTGAGCAGATGCAGCACTGCTCAGTCTGTTATGCTAATATGAAACAGTGCTGCAGAAATGGGTTTAGCTATACAACAAACTGCTGAGAGACCTGTTCTATGTTGTGTTTGTGTGTGTGTGATTATCTGTGAGACTGGAATCATGGGAATTGCTGATATTTACTCACCTGGCTCTTATCAGGGGTTCAAGCCCAAAGGGCTGACACCCTATTGTTTTTGCTTTGACATAGGCTAGTTTTTTGTTTTGTTTTGTTTTTGTTTTTGTTTTAAGAAATGTTTTTTCAAATTTCCAGGAAATATTACATCCTAGACACATGAAATTTTCACCAATGATTGGACGTTGTGTACTGCTCAAGAAATATGATGCCAGTTGGCCACATGAGGGCACTATAATTAAGGCTCAAAAATTCTCTTTTTGAAAGGACAACCAATCATCATGAAACTTGTGGGTAATGTCCACACAAATAATTGAATCACACCCTGTAAGTTTCATTCAAATCGATCACTAGGGGGCGCTACAAATGCAAAAAGTTTATATCTCATAATCAGCAACAGAGATTCGACAAAATTCAGTTTGCATCATCTGGGGAAATGTCTCAGTCAATGCCAAAAAATTTGAAATTATTGCTTAAAGAGGGTGTAAATCAGAATAAGATGAACTTCAAAAAATAGTAAATCAGCAGAACGTCCTACACAGCTGAAATGTTTTCAGTGTATCCCTGAACTGCACCCTATAGTCAATTCAGAAATCTGTCACTCTATAAGAATATGCAAAATGAATTAACATCTATATCTCCAAAAGATTTCATTGACATGCAACCAAAACTGACACATTCTTTGGACAATAGACATCACATGTTTCAAATGGTGTTCAGATGGGTTTTACTATACATTAGAAATTGATTGTCCAATCATTGCAAAACTTGCAGAGTATGTTAATTAAAAATGTTGAACCATGTGTATGAAATTATTTTGAAATCGGTCAATAGGGGGCACCATCAGTTATAAGCAAGTCCAATGGTCTTTCACAAAATTTGGCTACAAATCAATGAGGGTTTGTTCAAACATCGCCAGATTCGGTGGACGTTTTTAAGCTAAGCCATTAAAGCATGTCGCCAAAATGTTTCTGCAGTTGACCAATCGGAAGCGACAGTGCTTCCAAAGAAAAGCGTGGCCTGGTAGAGATTTGGACATAAATGAATGAGTATTTGTCTGATTGTCATAAAACCTATTGTTATCTTTAATACAGGTGTCCTGAACTGTCAAATGTCTTGATCGACTAAAGACATAAGATTCAAGACATAAAAATCACAAATATATACTTTCATTTAAAGGAAGTCCTTCACAAAACAGCTGGTCAGTGTAGTCTTTACACAGTGTTGCTCAAACAAGAGTAAAAAGTGCATTATTAGGGGACTATTTTTAGCAGCGGGTTAATTCACATTTGGTACTCTAGTGTTTATTTGGGGCAGCAGGATGGTGTATGTTGGATGTTTGTAAGTGGGATGATACTTTGTAGCTACGCTAATAGCTACAAAGATGTCCTGGGTCCATTTCCTGGTGATTGGGACTCACCTTTGATTTAGTTTTAATGCAAGCAGAGAGATTGTGTCTGCAAATTTTGGAATTTCATAAAAGTACAATGACAAAATAGATGATAGATAGAGGAGGTCTCCAGTTGTGGCTAATTTACTCTGCCTGCAACAACAGCTATAAGGCTATCCATTGGGCTGCCCTCTGAGATTACATTCAGTTTGACTCAAAGAGAAATGTTTGAGGTGATTATTGAATTGAAGTTTTTAAGACAGCTGTCGGAGGCTACTTATACTGCTTGACTTAATCAAAACTTCTTGCGAGGGTAGATAGAGTCCAGTAATGTATCTGCAGTTAATGTAGTTAATTCGTGCTCCTCCTCATCTGTGCGTTTCTGAAATCATCATCGCACTGGGCATCAATTGTTGACATGAAAACTAATTTCAAACAAAGGCAGGACTCCATTATTGAACCTGAAGCTTTGCTGCACACATCATCTGTAGAAAGTATAAATCAGGCAAGTTTCAGTGTGAGAGAGGCAGAGCGATGGACCACACAAGGCTCACGTTGTCATTTTTCATGAGGTAATGACTGGGCTCATCAGGTGGTGGTGTGGCTACTTGGCATACAAGGCCACAGTAAAAGTAAATGGATCTTGATTGTCATGCTCTGTCGCCCCGCTACCAATTTCCCTGAGTCGTATTTCTCTCTAATATTGTTAGACGGCAATAATTCTTAAGAGGCAAGTGACAGGGCCTGCTGGTGTGGAACGTGATGCATCAAACATGGCAGCACACAATCCTGAAGCAACTCATGCCTGTAATTAATTACTATCCTTAATTTCTCTGTAGATGATTATCAGATGAATCACATACTTCAAACTGCAGGGAACAGTGACCAACAAACAGACATGCACCTTGTAACTGTTGTCTTCTCAGTTCTGAAATTAAGAGAAATGTGCAGATTAATCTCCTGATGTATGTGCACTTTGTCATGAATGTGCAAACATTTTTGATCATCCTTTAAAGAGCCACACTTTTTATTTTCCAAAGCCTTTTTCGTTCAGGATTCATTTTTACATCTTTCAGACTGTAAGTACAATAAATGTGAAAACGTCATGACATGGAACTTTCTTGAAACTGATAATCCATTGGTCAACAATGAATTGCCGTTAATTGTGTTGAGCTGCTGAAGTTCATGGATAGCCCCACCCTCTTTAGGATCATCTCTGGTGGGGGTGAGTCTGCCCACAGGTGGGAGATTGACCATCTCGTGACATTGTGTGGACAAAGCAACTTGGAGCTCAGCTCTCTGAGGACAGTGGAGATGGTGGTGGATTTCAGGAAGAACCCAACCCCATCTGCCCACATTACCTTTTGTGACTTTCTCGTAGACACTGTGGGGTCTTGTGTGGGGCAGGTTACTCTCAAAATGTAATATATTACATATTACTACTTACCTTAATTTACAAGTAGTAGAGTAATAAGTTACTTATTACACTGCAGACCGCAGATTAATACACCGGAGCTGGAGGACCCACCCACCGGTTCCTGGACGTTATAGTACTAAGTTACTCCTAAAAAGCCATATATCACTGTAACGCATTACCCCAAACACTGGTAGGGTCCTTCTACTTCCTGGGACCTATCATCAACCAGGACCTAAACAAGACCCAGCAGAGGACGTACTTCCTGTGGCAGCTAAAGGTGTTAAAGGGATTGTTCATCCCAAAAGCAAAAATGTATATTTGTTTTCTTACCTGTAGTGCTGGTGTGAGTTGCTGAGTGTTGGAGGCGTAGAGATGTCTGCCTTCTTACCAACATAATGGAACTAGATGACACTTAGCTTGTGGGGCTCAAAACCAAAAACAAGGAAAAAGGAAAAACTCAACAGCAATGTCTCTTTCCAGAAATCATGATCCTGTTATTCAAGATAATCCACAGACCTTGTTGTGAACAGTTTCTTGTAGGGCTCACTTCTTGCTACCGAACTACACCAAGCTCACCTAGCACCACTGAGCAAGTTACCATCACAGCTTAGCTGAGGAGAACACTGGTAATGTTTACATCCCGCTGTCACAATTTAATGATACTGTTGGCAGGTTTGGTACTAAGAGGATGGTCCTACGTAAAACAGCTCACAACAAGGTCTGTGGATTATCTTGACTAAGAGGGTCATGAAAAAAGATATTGCTACTGAATTTCTCAAAAGTATATTTTTTGGCACTTTGAGCACCACAAGCTGAGTGCCATCTAGTTCCATCATATTGGAGAGAAGACAGATGTCTCTACAGCTGATATCTTCAACACTCTGCAACTCACACCAAAACAACCAAGACTGATAAATAGCACTAAGAGGAAGAATGAGTATTTTCAACATATTCTCAAAGTTCTGTTTGTATGATATCCTACAAAAAAATGTATGCACAGCAGTTCATATGATATCCTCTGAATTAGCGGCGTACAAATGACTTTACGTACATTTACGTAATTAACATAAAGTTACGGAGATTAGGTTTAGGAAAAGAAACATGGCAAGGACGTACCTTAAAATTGCACAAATGTTCGGAACACTGGAGAGTGCTTCCTTGTTAACTCCCGTCAGCACATTGCTCACGTGTTCGCAGCCTTTTAAAATTCATGGGGTATGTACAAATTTGGGTGCATTACTTTTCACAGGACAACATACAAACAGTTTGTGAGAACAGCCTGGTATTCTTGATATTAGGGTGAGCTGTCCCTTTAAACCTGCCAAAGTCAATGATAGCGCCATGCCTCCAGGACCCTAAGGCAAGCAGGAGAGATTACGGTTGACACCTCCCACACCGACCAGAAACTTTTTTGAAATACTCCCTTCTGGCAAAGGGAGGCTATCACTCTGCCTTACAAGAAAAACAGAAGCAGGAAAGTTGAAAACGATTTTAAAAATTCAGTGATGTAACTTTAATGTAGCATTGTAACTGTATATGCTTTGATCTTTACAGAGATACACCTAAACTCCACGCTGTGCTCCATCAGAGAAATCCTCCTCTAGTCTCAGAATCTATCAAGTTAATTGTCCGTCATGCTTACATACCACACAGAGAGGATGAGCTTGCATTAAGTCAGCCGGCTTGAAAGATGACTAGAAATACATAATATCAGTGACTTGTGCTTGCACATCATTTGGCCCTTTGAACGCTGATCCAGAGTAATGAAATCAAATGAAACCCCATCAATCCCCCTGAATGTGTTTCAGCTCTATCAATCCATGTTATGACACCCTCGTCGAACACTAACAGTGTCCAATATGCTATTAAATGAACATGACAGATATGTTTCTTTTAATCTAATTGATTTATTAAGGCCTTTCACGACATTCCAGTAAAAATGATACAAGTCAGCAAGTTTAAATGGCTTGCTGATCCTCAAAGCTGCGCTGTTTTCACTCCGTCTGTGTCAGGGTTCAAGTGGGTGCCGCGAGGTTAGCAGTTCACTATCCAGCAGTGAGTGAGCAGTCAGATTGCTGCGCTGCCCCTGCAGACATGATGACCGACTCTACACTGTCCCTCTGCTCCTATTGGTCATACTGACATTACTTTCTGGTGACAGTCACAGGAGAAAATGTCAGGCTGTTTAATTACTTTGAAGTTTTATGGTAGTCGTATGTTAAGTATGAAGCATGATAGAAAGATGTCTGAACACTTAAAGGTCCAATAGTGTAAAATGTCAGATTTACATGTCTTTTTTTATATCAAGGTCCAATATTAATACTGTGAAAGTATCAAAATGCTCAATCCACAGAGAACTGCACACTGATCCCTATTTAGAAACTGTGCCCTTAAATGAGTCGTCACAATGTCCGTGAAGTTGTGATGTCACAACTATATTATATCCACCTTAATACTAGTCTCCATGATGCCTTGCGTGAATTATGGGTACGATTTCTGATGCCAAACCAGAACCAGCTTTTCCACTGGTCATGGTAGGCTACATGATGATATGCTTATCCTCTTTTGTAAAGTGACTGAGAAATAAAACGTGAAACACAACACTTGTTACACCCCCAGACGGGATAAAGCGACCGCCATCAAAAAGCATTGATTGTTTTCCTTTATAACCAAGTGTGTTAGCAAATAGCTTTCCTTGCCACATTAGCATATTGTTAAATTTAACAGAGCTCAAGCTACCTTACAGTAAACATCTACCAGCTGCTATTGATATGGCACATTTTAATTGTGCGACAGAAACACAGACTGTAAAAATAATGGATGTAGCTACCATGATGTCATACATTGGTTTGTGGACACCCGTTTTGAAGCTTTGAGTTTGGGATTTTGGCTGACTCCTTTCTGGTTTGTTGGAGCCAGAAGTGACCATACTTGGGTGAGAGGCTGCCGTTGTGGAGGAGAGAGGGGTGGATCTGACTGAGAAGCTGAGGACAATATTGGCAGACAGCCTGTCACTCAAAGCTGCCCGCTCTTAATTATGCGTATCTTTAAATAGTGCTGGGTATCGTTTAAAAAATTACGCTACCAGTACCAATACCAGTACTTTTAAAGTGGTACCGTTACCAAAACGGTACTTCATTTCATAAACATAATGTGAATGGAGAGACATGAAAACGGACTGCTTGCTGGGAGGATTGCGGCACTGGAGATGGCTGTAACAGAAAGTCTGCTGATCCGACAGGGAGAGAGTACAGTCCGGGGTCAAACCACCGGTGCAAAAAGGAAAGCATGCAGGTAGTTTGACTGGAGATCTTTTGATACTGTTTGGTACTTATTTTGGTCAATACCTTAAAGAGATCAAGTATGGATACCCAGCCCTAAATCTAAGCCTTAATAAAATGTAAACGGATGAGTTGTATAAAATTTAGCCCCCCATTCAGATGTCATCAATGTTAAGATTATAGAGACCAGAACCATTTTTCATACCAGACTATAAACATGTTAATTTCTGCTGTGAAGTTTGACATTTAACAAAGAGATCGTTCTGTATTGACCAGCTTCTGGAGCCAGCCTCAAGTGGCCATTTGAGGAACTGCAGCTTTTGGCACTTGTGATGACACATTTTTCAGCCTCAGAGGTTTCTGCTTGGACAGAAAAGACATGACTAACCCCACAGAGAAAAAAGACCAGAGTAGTGTCTGCCAGTGTGTTTTCATGTTGCCAATGAGCTCACTATATAAGGTGCATTCCAAAATACACACCTAGAGTGCCAGAGCACACTTGGGCATAAACTGAACTGCTCATAAATTTGGAGCACTGTTGGCACGTACCGTTTGCTTACTCAAAACACCACACTCTCGGAGCAGCAGAGTGTATTCTGGGCATTGTCTGAGGAGACAGATTTACAAATGCACTAATAGTCTTCTACATAAAGATCACAGTAAGTGGGGAGTAGTGAATGAGTGAATGATTTCGAACACAGCAATAGACTTCCGACCTCAAACAAAAACTTTGTAAATGGGTCCCTTTGTATTTTCTGTTGGAATGTTCCGCAGTGTATGTGAATGGAAGTAAATGGGGACCCAAAGAGTTGTCTAGCAATGCAAAACCAGTCAAACAGTCCATATAGAAAGTGCAGCTACAATTCTGTTATAGTAATTTACCTGGTTTCAATGATGGTGCAGAGACACCAAGAGCACAGATCTAGAAGACCCAGAAAAACTCACCAATCAGAGAAGACTGGTCTTTTTTCAGGAGTGGGGGCTTAAAGAGATGAGCTAAAATGGAGCACTACAGACAGAGAGTGATTACAGGTATATTCAGGCAGACAGTATGAATAATGTTTTTTGAACATTAAAGCATGTAAACACAGTCTTGTAGAAATCCAAAATACAAGTATGAACCTGAAAATTATGATAATCTGGAACCTTTAATCATCACTTACACTCCCACAAGTTTTCTATGTTCCGCAAGCTCTTTTAGCTTTTTCCGGTTTCATTAATAAACAATATAAATCTCACAAAACTCTTTGAAAAAACTGTTCTGTAATGTTATCCCCACCACTTACAGTCACAATGCTTCACAGCTCAGCAGCCTGTTCCACCAGTAGAGGCTGACCTCTGGTGGCGCTTGGTGTGCACTATATACAATAAATTCTCAATACAGCACCTCCATATGAGTTTAATAGAAAGCGGAGCATTTGTATTTTTTTTTACATTATTTTAAAAAAGTCATATCGCCATGATTATTAACTAACCCAACCCACGTCATCGTCCCCTATTTCTCATGCTGGTAGCAGTGTGTTTTGGGGCCTCTTGACTCCAAGCTTGACATGTCTCAGCTTTTTCTGCAGCACAAAAAAAACTGTGTGAGGATAGTCCCTGAATTGCTCTAAAAATGAGAAAATTTAAAGTGGGCTGGGTTCAGTGTTTGACAAATTGCAAGACATCCATTAGGACAATAGGAAATAATCTCAGTTAAGTAAAATAAGTTATGAAAAGTGTAAAGTAAAATAAATTATATTTTAAATAGACAAAAAAATACATTATAGTATACACTGTCTTGAACTGAATAAAGTAGATAACAGTGCAGTAGAGAAAATTATTCAGTCAAAAGCACAGGTAAAAAGAAGAATACATTTTTAATTCATAGCTGTATAGCAGTCGGCTCCGAGTGCAGCAGAAATTTCTGAGGAGATTCCCCCCTCTTGTAACACCAGAGATATTTTGTGAATCTGTATTCTTTATTATTCAGGATCCCCATTAGTTGTTACCACAATAACAAGTACTTCTCCTGGAGTCCACACAAAACAAGACATTCAATCATTGCATCACAGACAATATACAACATCAGCAAAACTGGATGGAACAAACAAGCACAGCAGGTCATTATCTCACATTCACAATGTCACCTCACCAGTAGATCAAAACAAACCATAGAGCCAGTAAAACGGGCATACACAGGTATATACAACTGGACAACACCACTGAGGCATCGCACAAGTTAGTGCCACATCACATGCAGCCTTAACTAATATCTTTCTGAATAACAGTTGTTCTAATCTATCGTTTTAAAAGTGATCCTACTGGTAGTCTGGATATATCCCATCTTAACATAGCCCTATACATTACAGCTTTCTTAAAAGCATTAGTTTTAGGTGAAGGTAATGTGAAGCTTCCCATGAAGGCAGGTGGAGTCTTAATTACGTCTATCAATAATGTGTGTTAGTTGTGAATATACTTTAGGCATGCAGGTTTTCTTAAGGCACAAATATTTTTTATATGCTGGACCAGGCTGTCTGCCAGTCTCTCTTCCACCCTCATTCATGAAAGCCTGACATGCATATCTTCCACATTCTTCCTCACTGAGCAGTGCAGAGCAAGGCGAACAGCTCTATTCTGAGTGAGCTGGATCTTATTAAGCTCTTGTTTTCAAGCACTACAACAGATTGCTGGACAATAATCAAGGTGGGATAAAACTAAAGATTGTTTTAAATGTTTAATTGTTATCTCAGCTAAAAAGTAAGTGCACCTTCTGATGACGGAAACATGATGATTAATGTGAGCTGACCATGAAAGTATTCCTTAAAGTGTGACACCGAACAATTTGGCCACTGCTCAATAGCTACCCCTTGCAAAGACATGGCACAGCCCTTGATCTGTCCTTTGAGCAAGTCTGGAGCCAAATATTAGACTCCTGTTATTTGAGATGTTCAACTTAAGCCCATATTTAAAGACCCATTTAGATACCGTCATCAACTCGTCTACAAGCATTTTGTTAAGCTCCTTGGTGTTTTCTACAGATACATACAGCATGGTATCATCAGCATACATAGCAATGTATGCAATTTTAATGTATATGGTAGATCTTTTGAAAATATGGAATACAAGAGTGGTCCTTGACAGCTGCCCTGAGGCATCCCACACTGTAGTGATTAATATTTGACAGGTTACAATTAAACAAAACACACTGCCCAGCTGGTCCCTAATGTCTTTTGACATTTCGTATTTGGTAAGAATTTAGGTTGTGATGTCGGGTGACCAAAGTTCAGTTTCGGAACAACATCTAATGCCAATGTCAATTTCATGTAGAATACTGACAACAGATAATGTTGAGATTTTGTTGGGTTTAAGTTGTGTTAGGCAACCAAAATCAAACGTTTTCCTAACGTCACATTGATGTACATTAATGACATTTAGCCATAGGGTATGGAGAACAAAACCCTACATCTGCAAATCATAATTTTAACATTCACACAACATGAAATTCTAACATTGTTAGACATTTAAAATATAGTCCACCAGATTTTCATTCCAACCAAAATTTAACATCTGTTTGCATAAGAGTCAAACATGTTTCCGACGTCATTTTGACGTCCTTTGCCAGCAGGGTGTTGTCTGTTTAAAAAATAACTTCACCCCATTGATTGCTGACATTTTTAATCCATATGCAGATGGTTTGAGGAGTAATTGATAATGGTCTAGAAGAACAAAAGCTACACTAAAGTCAAGCAGTACAGGACCCACCATTAACTTTTTGTCAGTATATTTTAACCAGTCATCTGTTAATTGTGTTAAAGTTACCTGGAGCTCGATGTACTTGCTCTGGGCATTCTGGCTATTCCAGCTAGCAGTTACAGCAGTGAGCAGAACTTTTAGGTTGCTGGAAGACTGATCCAAAAGAGGACTACAGCGCTGAAGCCATCCATGGTGGATGCTACCACCTTCCTCCATGATAACTATAATCTAACTATTAATAATAAATTATAATGTTGGATTATGTAAATAGTTCAGTTTAAAGCGGTCACAGTTCAAAAAGGCTTGTAAAGATGAAAAGTTGACATACGGCAATAGTAAGACTCAAATTTTATTGTTTAGTACTGCATGTGTGCCTGTGTGTGTTTGTTACGTGTTTACATTAATAGAGTTCAGTCAGTAACACTTAAGTCAAAGAAAACTTTATTTCTATTTGCAGTTTCATATTTGATGGTATGGCTCCATTCTGGGGCCTCTCTGCCTTTCCTCAAGCCTACGCAGAAAGCCTCTTCCTTGGGCCTGCATGGAAAGCCTTAAGGCAGAGAGAGCACACTGTCTTCCCTTCCATGTGCAAATGAGAAAAGCCTGAGACAGAGACAGCAAACCCCGCTGGACTGCTTGAGATCAGCTGATGTAGCTGGGATATGAGCTCAGCTTGACATTGTGTCCTGTCTGAACTAACACTATGCTCAATTCAAATTCTCATTTTTTGTTACACGAAACATGTTGCATAATTAGTGAGTCAGACAGCTTACCATTGACTGGCAGCATTTGGTCTCTTATTGTATCCACTTTACTTATGAAATAATTATTGAAACAATTAGCAAACAATTATATCTTGAGACCTGGTAATGAATCCACCATCTGATTCAATAAACAGGAGAGTTTTATTCACTTCATCTGATCCCATAATTTCATTAAGAGTTCTTCATAACTTTTTACCGTCGACCTTTATTTCCTCAATGTTGGATCAATAATATTGCAGATATTGGGAGAGACTATGTGTACTGCAGAGGCCAATTGAATAGGATCAGGTGGACATTTCTGGTAGATAACTTGCACAGTGGTAGATTTTTATGAGAGAGAGATAGGGTTATGATGCTCCTTATATGGCACCTGAGAATTATGCAACCTGGCATACAGACACAACACCTCTTTATCCTGTTAAAACAATATTCACAAGCTGAATTATTTGTTTTTTATTTGAAAAAATCTCTTGATTCTTCTGATCTGTGGACCCTTATGAACTGTGTTGTTTGCAGTCTCAACACTTGTTTTTCACTGGTTCTGGTTACAGCTGTTTTTTTCCTCCTGTATAATCAGCCAGGTCTGTGTTACAGAATTCAACCGGTGGTTTGGACTCAAAAACCAAACCAAAAATTCTAAGAAAACGACAGACTGAATGAGCCGACAACAATAAGGAAGACTTGAGAAAAGAGAGGGACTTCTGTCAAGTGTTTTCACATTCTGCTGAAAGTAGCTCAGCCCACTGAGGAGTGATGAGGCTCTGAGGCTGCTGTGTAGTGTTCCATATGTAATCACAGCCTCGGTTGTGCCCCCATGTCTGAGGGCCTGAGAGGAAGACCAACCATTATTCTCTGTGTGAGCAGCCTGTCCCTCATAAGGTCCCTCCCCACTATTGATCCACCAGACCAAGTGTTAGAGGAAAGCTCCCGTCATACATCAATGCCCCACCTCAGAACAGCTGATGAAAAACACTGGCAGCCCATCTCATCCTTGCCCCTCTAATCCGTCAGAAGGTCCTCCCCTGAAGACGCCGAGCTTGAGTCGCGCCAGCAGCCAAGGACATCAGCCCGTCCACCCCGACGGTCCTCCGGCCTCCGTCCGCTTGAGGGATGGCACAGAGCGTCCCCAAAATCAACCCGCGTTAGTGCTCATCTGTCTTCATTGGACTTGCAGTAGAGATCCTCAGCATGCCAAGATAAGACAAAGATTTTAGCCATCCATCTTGATCTGTCGCGTGGGATGACTTTCCGTGTCCGGCTGTAACAGCTGGTGACCAAGGACGGAGCCTCCTCTCTGGCCTTCACGCCTCTCAGAGCGAGTGTGAGGGATGATGCCACCAGGCTCTGCTCAATCTCTCAGATCAGCCTTCATGTCCGGTCTCTGGACTCCAGCTTGGCCATGAAGATCAAACTATTCATTTGTCTTAATCAGATCAAAGGTTTGTGATGAGACGTGATTTAGCATAAACTTACAGACACATCCTTTTTGTAACTGAAGCCACTGGTGCACTGTACTTGGATAGATAAAATGTACGCAAAAATGTTGACACAGTATGAAAGAATAGAATAATATTCACACCTTTTCAAAAAATGATCAGTGGTCAGGCTTAAGTCATGTGCAAGATGAGACTTTGAAGTTGCATACACTACACAATCACCGCAATGCATGTAGCACCCAATAATGTTGTTTTTGTGAAAACGTAATAAAATTTGTGCTAAATTTGATCAAAAAATGGTAAATGACAGTAATTACTGTACCAATAATGTAATAAAATGTCCTGAATGATACTGTAATGACATTCCAAAGGAACTAAAGTGAAATCCCTCCCTCCCTGTGTCCAAGGCTATTCATTTATTTCAAACACTCAAGGCTTTTTAATTGTTATTATTATTATTATCACAGCCAGTTTGTGTCAGAGTCCGCTCATTACATTAACGGTCATTGTAACAAACTTTGCACCAATAAGAGGAACATATCTCCATAGATAACATTTGAATTAAAGTATGAATGGTTGACTCATCAGAAGAAGATGAAAGGAAGGAAAGAAGCCTGGACACTTCATTGCAAACCTTTGGGTGTGCCGATGTTGCAACCGTACCGACTTATCAAACTATTAACTCGTTACAATCACACATGCTACCAACAACAGATTTATTGTTTTGTTAAGCCTCATAGTTTGCTTTGCCAGACCAACTGGGTAGTTTATAAGTTTGTAATTCTTTTGTTATAATTCTTTTTCTTTCAGTGAGGCAGAGTGCCATATTGTCGGGAAGCTAGGCATCCATAGTGAGGTCCCTACACTTTATGCATGCAAGTAAGAGAAGCGGGACACAAGTGTGGTGTGGCGAGTAGGCAGTAGCACCCCTGGGCCCTCCTTAGTGGTCTGTCTCTCCACATATGGTCTCAGCTCACTTTACCCAGTTTTGCTAAATTTAGCCTATGTTGGACACTGTGGTTTTAGATTTTGTATTTTTTGTTTTTTTGGCCACTGTAATGACATACTAGTTTTATTCCCCTTATTGTTATCAGATTGATTTGGCTGTTTATTGTCTTTTTCTCCTCAGCAGCTCCAGTCCCTGCCAATCTCATTATTATTATTTGGCTATTTCAATAAAACATTTGGTTTACTGTGAAAATACATCTGTGTGTGTGTGTGTGTGTGTGTGTGTGTGTGTGTGTGTGTGTGTGTGTGTGTGTGTGAGATTCCCAATTTTCAGCATTATTTAAGGTTCTTAAAATAGTATTTCCTGGGGTGCAACTCCCTCAGGTGGTGTTACTGGTCCTCTCCCCATTTTTCTTCTTTTGTCCTTGTCACATATTTCAATCAGGAGAGTCAGAAGAATGACATAAAGATCATATTTAATATGGAATATGAATGTACAGATTAACAGATGATTTGTGCTGATTATGATTTAATAAAAGTCTTTTCGGTTTGGATGCCACAGGGAGCCCCCCATGGAATCCAGACACTGGTGGTGGTGGCTGCTGACTCCGTGGCTGCTGACTGCTGAGGCGGATGAGACTGATGAATCCGTAAAGACCAGGTGGTGATGGGGAAGTGGAGGGCATGCATGACTGCAGCAAGAATGAAGGGCAGCAAGATGATAGGCTGACAGAGAAGGCTTGTCGCTGTGCTGTTGGTTGATTGTGAATAGGCTGAAAACAGCTGATGACTCAATTGAGAGCCCCGGACAATGACAGTTAGAGCTAGTGAGAGAGCACACATGCAAGGAGTGCATGGCAGGGTCAGAAAGTAAACTTGCAGCCTGAGCATGAAAAGTATTGTTTCCTGACTAAACTTTTGCTCAAGCTTTATTTCTTATTTTAGTTTTGAGTACTCCACAAAACTCCACCATTAGACTATTAATTGTTAATTACCTGTGGGCTTGAACAAGGCCACATATATACACATATGGGCCACATATGCTCCATGCTTACTCTGCATCAGCTGCTTTGTGTTAATTAGTTTGATCATTTACTTGATAAGGCCCTTAAAGAAATAGCTTGGCTTTTATTATTGTTATTTTAGGGGGCATTTCATGCCTTTAAAAGCCAACAATAGTAAGCTGACAGGTAATAAGGGGAAAGGGATGGGGAATGACATGTAGCTTCATTCCCCAGTTGTACAGGAAACTGGGGACATTGCAGTTCATAATCAGCATCTTACCTCCCAGGCCCCCAGGGCACCTCTGATTTTTAGTGTTGAAAATATACTACATGTTTATTTGCTTTCTTGCCAAGAATGCCAAAGATCGACACTGTACCACTCGCATATCTGCACGGTGAATATGAAGCAGCAGCCAGCAGCAGGTCAGTTTAAGTTTGGGATAAACCTGAAGACTTGCTGAAAACTACAAAGACTGGACAAACCGCACACAAAGATTGTTCGAGTCTAACTTTCACCGATGCTTCAGTCTCTGACAGTCAGGAAGGAGCATAAACCTACCACCGAGTAAATACACTAGACAACCCATTGTATGATTGGTCGGTAATTGCTGGAGTTAAGGTGTCACAACCCTGCAAATCCTGCAAGAACCCCAACTGTCGCGTGTTCTTGTACCAGGACTGTGGCAACACAAAGGCCAAAAAAGGAGGAAAAAAAGTAGTTTGGTTGACATGGAGATAGCCTATAATAATTTGTTACACAGAACCGTGTGTCAAGCCATCTTTGGAAATTGTTTGGAAAAGGGTAGACACTTTCAAAAAATTCTCAGCACGTGATTGGATGAACAATGTAAAATCTTTTCGAAGGAGAAAAGCCTTCAGTGCGGTCATTCTTTCAATGAAGAAATACAGTTCTGACATAAATGATGCTATAGCAGCATCTACGCTAACCTTTTAAGGAGCGACCATTGTTCTTTGAACCTTTCCATGTCATCATCAGACACCACACCTGTTGCTGCCAGTCGCTCATCACAGAACGCTTACCGATCCGTACCACTGGTGATTCGGACACAAATGCTTTACCTGAAGCCTGACAAGGTGGATTTTTGTTGTTCTCGTGATCCCACAGTTCTTGCATGGTCTTGTGATATCGCAAGAATCCAGCAGCAGAGAGTCAGCTCAATAAAGAAACTGTTTTCCCAGTATGGTGTGGAAGAACTTGACTTGCCTCGACGCAGTATCAACATGAATTACTTTTACATTGGGTGGTAAAATGTACATTTTACTTCCAATACCAGTAGTGTTTTTTGTGTTGACATCACACATTTTTAAATCACTTTTCTTGGCTCAAGGAAAGTTTTACAAAAATATAAACCTCTATGGATCAAAAAATTACAACTGACGCGTTTTGCAGCTCAACGTTTCCTGTCAACAGTTTTACAGAAGTCTCCTATAGAGGAAATGCTCTTTGGGCTGCAGGGTATTTTTTTTTTTGCAACAATACCACAAGTGACCACTGGGAAAAATTGGAAGCAAGGCTGAGCTGTTTTCTTGGGGGCCTGGCAACAGTGTTGTGGAAATGTGAATGTAATGATGGGGGTTGGTGCAACATCTAGCAGCTGATGTTATCAATAGGGCCTTACACCATTCCTCAGTTGCCTTTCTAGACATAAGAAAAACTGAATGGAATCTGGGGTTTTCAAGTCCAATATGAATGTTGGTCTTGAGTGTAAGAGATGCCTCCAGCCCATCCAACCAACACCTTAGGGATGGATTGGAACGCCAACTGTGAGCCAGATCTTATCACCCAACATCAGAGACGGACCTCACTAAAGCTCTTGTGGCTGAATGGGAGCAAATTCCTGCAGCCAGGTGGAGGCTGTTAGGACTCATTAATGCCCATGGTTTGGGGATGTTTAGCTATCACACACAGGTGTAAAGTTGGGATGTATCAGTTTGTGGTAAAACATGGCGGGTGTAACAAATTCACATGAGACCAGTCACAGGTGAATCATTAGAAAGTGCAACTTCTTTCTTGCCAGCAAATGCACATAATCAGCAGTGTAATGGCAAACATAAACAGCACTTGATCCGATTTTTTCTTTATCTTTGCCTCTAAATTGATTTTCCTGTTGCCACCCACACAAGTGGTGTGTGTGATATTGAAATAATAGCCGATAAATGGAGAGAATTTCATTTTCAAGTTCTTTTCATTCCAATGAAGGCCAAAGAGGGTCACATTTCCAGCACAAAAGGGCCTTGCCAAATGATGCTCTCTTCCTATTAGAGGAAAAGACAGAGAGGGTAATTTCATACTTGTTTATGCCCCACATTCCCCGGCTCTTCTCACATCAGAGTAAATTGATTTCACTCCTCATATTGCAGCAATCCTCCAGTTTCCTCCACTCCATGCTGAAATTAATCATGGTAATGTCCTCTCTAAGTGAAAAGAAAATTAATTTTCACTGCCATACTGATCTAACTAATAACGGGGTACAAGTGAGGAGAAAATGGGAAATCATTACTCAGCGAACATTATCTTTATTATTTGTACCCACTTCTGAGTAGGAATGAAGGGGCAGCCATGGAGGAAGTTAAGGCGGATACCTTGAAGTGTGTCTGACTTTCAACAAGATCCTGGAGAAGGCATTAAAAAGGCAATTGGCCATTGATTGCTTGCTAATAGCAGAAAGAGGAGGGGAAGAAAAAAAATCGCTGCAACAAATTTCTTTCTTTAAAAAAATGCCTATCCATTCATGCATGTTATTAAAGCCATTGAGCTGAAATCCCCCGTTGAAAGACACGGGATATGGAAGATGGGATCTTGGCAACCCGGTAACTTATTAACGTGTATCTGACATCCATAAATCAAAATGACACCCTGCTAAAATCCTTATTTGGGTTCTAAAGCAAATATCCCTGCAGTCACACGCTGAGCTTCTCCATTTCAACGTTATTTCATTATGGGCCAAAAGTCCTTGTTTCCCTCTCTAGGTGATTGGTGATTGCCTCACAATCGTTTTAGTCATTTAAGTGCTACACAGTTTCTGTTGTTTCCATTTAGTCCACATTTACACATTCTCAGGATGTAATAAGGTGAAACTTTAACGGTCTTTAATAAGGGCAGTTTGGTTTGACAGCACCACGCTAACAGAAAACAAAAGATAGAGTAACACAGGGTCAAACGAAATGGTCAATTTTACAAATGAAGCAAAGTTAACCAGTCATAGTCAATAATGAAAACAGCTGTATAATGTCTCTCAAGGGGTTTTGAGGAGCTTTTTCAAGTCTGCAAAAATAACTTGATTATGTCATCTCTCATCTAGGTTGAGCTTAAAGACAACAAATATATATATATATATATATCTGTGTGACAAACTTGGAGCGTAGAGCTAAAACCAAACGCCAACCTCTAGGGCTGAAAGATGAAGCCAACATGTAAAAGCTGCAGTTCCTCGAATGGCCACTTGAGGCTTGCTCCAAAAGCAAGTCAATCCCTACAGACAGCCAGGTTAAAAAGACAGGATCTAAGATGGTGGAGTGAGCCAGCATTTCTGCAGGCTCAGCGTAAAGTTAAAGGTAAATCAGTGAATTGTGATAATTTCCGTGCAGCAACCCAATTTTTTCTTCAGTAGCATAGTATATATATTTCATAGTTTTTTACAAAATGTCAAAGTTTTGTTGGGACATTTGGAAAAGAATGGTGAACTGCTAGCATGACTGACCACGACTACAACCTGAAAGTCCTCCGTGAACCGTTTGATGACAGCAACATTGAAGATATTGAGGTGGACCAAAACAACACAAAGGAAAATAGAGGGATGTTGGACCACATACCAATTCAAAGTCCTAACCCTAAAAAGCTGAGAGGATTGAATGACAAAAAGGATGATGAGAGTGCCAACACTGCCATTCTCCACACTATTCAAGTCCTAGCCAGAAATATGGACAAACAGACTGAGCGGTTAAAAACTTTGAAAAATGTACTGAAGCAAATACAATGGCTATGAAAGAGAACAAGGAAGAAATGATTGTGTTTAAAAAGAAGTCAACCCCTCGCTCCACCCCAGCTGCTCTCTCTCTCGTCCAAATATGGTCCCTTCTGGGCCCAGATGAAGACTTTCAAAATGCCAAACTCAAGGCTTTAAAACATGAGTCCCCAAACCAGTGGGTGAAGTCACGGTGGCTGCGTCCATTATTATATACAGTCTATGGTTTGTACGATTTGGGCATTTACCAAGAGTCTTAACAAAGGATGTTATTAAATGCATTATGGGAAATGTCAGACCATTCTCATTCCCAGGGCCTCAAATACAGCAGCTTGGTCAGAGGCCATTGGCATCTCATTCAGCCGTGCAAGGCACCTTATAGCATCTTCATGACACCTACCACGCTTTAAGTAACTTAAATGTAAACCTAACTGCTACAATGATGTAACAAAAAGAGCAAGAAGAGCAGGCACAGAACCTTTACACAAGAGACTGGTGTTCACATACTGCGTGAAATGTTTAGGGTTCTTTTTTTTATATATATAGTTAACGTCACATGACATACATCCCGTGACATACATCACATGACATATATGTTAACACTTATTTAAGTAAAGTTACATAAAAAAGGTTCATATTGTTACAAACCATGATCTTTTTTTCAAATCTCTTCAAGTAGTTGTTTTTGGTGATGAAACCTAAGTTTATTGTGAACCAAGCAGTAACCTCCGAGACTGAAAAATGACGCCAATGCGGAAATGGCAAAAACCGAAATCCATCGAATGGCCACTTGAGGCTGGCTCCAAAACAGAGTCAATCCCCAAAAACCCCCATGTTAAAATGCCTGACTTTACAGCAGAAATAAATATGTTTACAGCCCGGTACAAAACATAGCTTTGGTCTCTGTAGCTAATTTAAACGGTCATGACAACTGTACAGGGGGTGAATTAATTAATTATTTTAATTAATTCACCTGCTTACATTTTATTAAGCCCTAAAGTTACGTATATTTAAAGGGAAATTTCGGTTTATTTCAACCTGTCTCCTATCGTCCTAAATTTGTTTCAAGTGACTAGTGATGAAAAATAATAGTTAGCATGTTAGCCGTTAGCCTAGATACAGCCGGGGTGCATTAGTAGCGTCAGACCTAATTCAACGGGCATCCCTTCAAGTGCAAAGTTAGTCCACTAAACAAGCTTTTTTTCCACAAAGACCGCCTCATATCGTTAGGATAACAAAAGCATTCCTCTTCTGTGGGCATTGGGGCACAGCATTCACAGATACACCACCAATCTCCAGAGTTACTCAGCCTTGCAGCAGCCATTCGTCCTCTACCTGTTGCGCCTCTCTCTCTCCTCCTCCATTCTTCAATTTCACGAAGCTCTTCGTCAGTGTATCCTTTCAGCTGTTGCTGCTTGTTCAGGCACGCTATGAGATAGCTGCTTGTTCTCGCGATATTTCGGCTGTGCTTTGGAAAGCAGAGCAAGAGGGATAAACAAACATGGCAGCACACCGGTAAGGTAAGACAACACGTTTACATGTCATTTTCTATATGTTCTCTGACATTTATCCTAACGATATGAGGCGGTCTTTGTGGAAAAAAAGCTTGTTTAGTGGACTAACTTTGCACTTGAAGGTATGCCCGTTCACTTACATTTTAACAGGTCTGACGCTACTAATGCGCCCCGGCGGTATCTAGGCTAACGGCTAACATGCTAACTATTATTTTTTGTCACTAGTCACTTGAAACAAATTAAGGACAATAGGAGACAGGTTGAAATAAACCGAAATTTCCCTTTAAGGGCGGGACCATTTGAGTGACAGGCTGTGAGGAGGCTGCCCCTCCACAGCTCCACCCTCTCATCCAAATATGGTCACTTCTGGCTCCAAAAAACAGAGATGGTGATGGCCAAAATGCCCAACTCGAGTCTTCAAAATTGCTGTCCGCAAACCACTGGGTGACAACACAGTGGCTATGTTCATTAGTATATACAGTCTATGCTGTAAACGTGGAAGTTTATTGTGAAAAGACACTATGCATGCAATGAGCGGAAATTTACAAATGGACCCCGAATGTCCAAAACTGACAATAGAGAGGTATCAAGGGTGTCATAGTTTGAAGTCCAGGGCCACTGGCTAAGCTGTCATTCTTGATGGGTTTGGAGTGAGAACACGTTGGAAATGTAGGATTTGATCAGACGTAACATACATACATTAACATACATTACACTGATGTAAAGAAACTGATTATGTAAAAAGACAGCACAAAATAACTGCAAACCATGCCCTTTACAAATTACATTGGCTGCACTACTTGCAAATATATGCCCAGAGCGCATATTTTATTTATTATAACTCCTTGCTTAACTTTTCTGTTCACTTTAGCTCTAATTCTGGAACAGACCCAGCAGCTGACCCCTCACACTCTGCATTCTCTAGCCCTGCTGCTCCACCTCTGCTGTCAGGGATACCTCAGCATTTTCTCTCTATACTGTCTGTCTATACTGTACATCTATAAGCTCGACAAAGTAGCTACACAATCCACAGAGCTAAAGGTGGCCTTAGTGCTGCACTATCCTGCAGGATGATCACGTGTTCTCAAATCTACAGTCAGTCTCTGCTCAGCCTTCTCTGCTTTAAAACATGCCTGTCTTAAAATACTTCTCTTTATCTTTTCCCTGCAGGAACAAACCTGCTGATGGGTTTTCCTTTGTGTCAGTTTTCTGACTGTTTGCTTGTACAGTAGTTCAGCACCTGGTGAGGACTATATGCACAGGACAAGCAGTGTCCTTAACTGCCTGCTGAGTTTATGGAGATTGATGCATACAGTGGATTCACAAGAATTCAGTTCAGCTTTACTCTAGTTTATTTGTATAAATATGAAGCACAGTTATAATTACAGACTTGCCATATTATAACATTACATATCAAAATGATAACCTTCACCTCAGTCCCTGAAACGTTAAAGAATGTGCAAAACCTCCTCAAAAATCTGCACCCTAAATTCCCTCCAGCCAAGTTTCTTCTGCGCTACACTTTCCCTCTTCATCCTCTGACCTGGTTTGACTCAGATGGCCTTGGTGCTCCACTGTTTCCTTCTGCTGATGGATTTGCTGCACAGCCTTCTCTCTTTTTCCTGATGGAGCTGCCCTGCGCTATTAAGTTTCACCATGCTCAGCTCTGAGCTCTCCTGACTTGGTTGCACTTGCCCTAAAATACCTTTTATTCTGTTGCTGACTTGGAGAGCTTAAATACTTTTATACAAAGAAAAATGTTGAAAGTTAGCACGAAATGTAATAGTAGATATTTTGATTCAGTCCCACATATACCATCCTGCTGCCCCAAATACTCATTAGAACACCGAATGTGGAAGTGGACCCCAACAAATGCACTATTTCCTCCTGGGTGAGTCAGTGTTGTGAGTGACGACAGTCCCCAATTTTCCAGGACATACATAGATAAGAGTGGCAGTACAGTTAGCACCCTCCACAGTAGTATGATGCCCAGGCTTTTGTGCATATACTGCATTCATTCATTTAGGCATTTATTACCGTATCGAATCTATTCTTATTGTATCGCATCATATTGTATTGTATCGTATCGTATCGTATCGTATCGTATCGTATCGTATCATGTCGTATTATTACCGTATCATTATCGTAAAGTTATCGTTAAGGTTATTGCATTGTATCGTTATTGCATGTTATTGTATCATTATCTTATTGCTGGGGGAGTGGGGAAAACATTCCACACAATCTTCATGTAGGAGTTCCGAATCAGTGTCTGACTTACCAGGAATTTCTGACAGCTACATTATCTCCTAAGTGGCATAAAGAACTATTACCCTGTCAACAATCTGTTGGCAAAATTGCTGAAAAGCCAACATCACTGGCAGTTACATCTAAATAAAACTCAAGTTGAACTCCAATTCAGTCAGTTCAGCTAATTCCAGTGTAGTTATTCAGTCTTTGTTTCTGGTTTCACTTATTAAATACTACAAAGACACACCGGAACAATGCTAATTTAGACTATTACATTTATCTGTTTATCACTTAGAACTGTATATACGCAGTTAACAATGAAAATGGTGGCACGTATACCACTGTAAAATTGTAGTAATATTTGAAACAATGGTTCCTTGATTCAGACCAAGATTTACAATAGTACACTTCTCATTTTTGGTTGACATCCATCAATTTCACATGTTGCTGGCTGATCAGCTGTAGCTAGCTAACTTACTAACTAACATCAGTTCCATGAGCTGCCTAGTAAATTAACAGTTTTAACAACTCATATGAAAACCAGAACACTGAAAATGTTCAACTTAGCGTGCTGCAGACGGCAGCGGCAAAACGGGCTGCAATGTTAGAATTCAAGGCATGTTCACACTCTCAACCTACGTCCACTAAAAGTGTTTGTTTGACAACATCGTGGAAAGGATCTCTACAGAGATAGACCTTTTGTTAAAAAGTATTATCATTTTTGTTAAACCAGAAACAGCTCTGAAATCACCATCACCAAACCAACTAGACTCCATTTAGAATAGAGATGCACCGAATATTCGGTAACCGAATATATTCAGCCAAATATTGCAAAAACCACACATTCGGTATTCGGTGGAATAAGTGAAAAGCAAGGCCGAATAATAGCGGTGTGTTTTGATAACACAATCAAACAGCGTGCAGTGACAGACGGAGTAAAATGTTTTACTCGGTCGCACTCGTATTTGCGACTAAAAATAGTTTTGTGCGGGCAAAATAAATCATTCAGCACGCTGTGTGAGTACAGATTTCATCCAGCAGCAGAAACAAAAGGCGAATCCCGCCGGTTGTGGGTTGAACGGGGGTCACAGACACGGACAGGAATATGTATTCCTGTCAAATATGGCGGCGCATGATAACGGCTTACCGGCGACGGAGAAGTCTGGTTCCAGGTGAATAACTTGTTGTCATGACTGCCCAAAAGTACCTGAACAGCCATGGCGGCACACAGGTATGTGACGTATCAGAGGAGGAACGAGCCGTTCACATTTCTCTCTCTGTGGCAGGTAGCGGCCCACAAACCTCACCGCACTTTAGGGACTGTTCTTTACTTATGGAGGGCCTCACCGCACTTTAGGGACTGTTCTTTACTTATGGAGGGACTTGTCAGGGGAGGAGGGTGGCTGGATGATTTTTATTTCATTTATTTATTTATTTTATTTTGATCCCCCCTATGTTCATCACTCATTGATGCTGTTTTTGAAGTATGAATAAGTCAATAACTAATTTATTCCATTGAAATATCATTGATCTATTATAGAAAAGTGATTTATCTTTTTATAAATGACAAAAGGCACATCTGCCTCATTTTCGCTGTGGTATCCTGATACTACTCAGAACCGTGATACTTTCACTGGTATCGTACCGTGGGTCCCAATTTTGGTACCGTGACAACACTAATCTGGAGGTGGTTCATCTGCAAAAACTAATGAAAAACTAAAAAAACGGCATTTGGTATTCAGTACTCGGTATTCGGCCAAGCGTTTAATATTATGCGGCTTCGGCTTCGGCTACAAATTTTCATTTCGGTGCATCCCTAATTTAGAAACTAGCAATTTTATCATGGTAAAACAAACTATTCAAAGTCAACAGAAACAAAACAAAACTCAAAAAGATTGTCTGGATTCATCTTCCCACTGTTCCAACAATCACTAACTTTGGTTTGGTTAAAATAAACCCTTAATTCATTCAGTTAGATGTGAAAATAAGATGGCTCTATACATGCTAAAATTACCTTTTATTTAAATGGACTGTGGTGGGTTTGATAATGGCAAATTCAGGCTTTTTCTGGTTAAACATAAATGATCTTACTCTTTGACAAAAAAATCTGTCTCTGTAGGGATCCTTTCCATAAACTGAGACACTTAAAATAATAATCTGAGCCTGTCAGTGGCAAAAACAAGCACTTCTAGAGGACATAAATTGGCGGTGTGAACATGCCCTGAGTGTATATGCTGTGACAACAAGAGTAGCAATCTGGATAGTCATCTTGGCATAATGTGGAAACACTCCAAGAAGTTGGAACAACAGAACGTTCTCCTGTTTTCCTCATTTTGCCAATATCACATCAAAACAGCATTATATACTTTGAATTTAAAATTTTCTATGATCATAACAGATATTATATTTTTTCAACCACATTTAAAAATCTGACAGTCCAATAATACACTTAAAGTGCTAAAAGAATTTAGATGTGCTATGTATGTTGTTTATGCACAAGAAGAGTGAATGACAGAATGTCAGTCAGTCATGGAAAAAGGCTAGCTTTGAGTTAGACAAATAGCCTGTATTGTAGACTGGTTATTGCAGGATAGATGAATAATGGAATTATTGCACAATGAAACACTAACTTACCTTCTTCTCTAGAATAACAACACCTAGTGGGAAATCATGCCTTAACATTTGTTTCATAAAGAAAAGAAGATTCTGTCTAAGCCTCATGAAAGCTGATCGATTCACAGCCCCCGTCACTGATGTTTCCTCTCAGTGTCTCTGTTTGGACGAATTCTCGGGGCAATTAACAGTCAGGTCCCAGGCAGCGTGAGAGGAATGGCTTGCAGAGGATAATGACAGATTTCTTCATCCTCTCAGCAAACAGGCCACGGCCCCTGTCTACCCGGCCCCCCCGTCTCTGAGATCCACCTGTACATCAGCCAGGGTTCATGAAGCATGACCAGAACAGGGGCCAGAGGGGATGGAGGAGGAACATCAGGATGTACAAAGTGTCTCGGGCTTTGCTGCTGTATGCTGAATGCAAAAAAAAAGTAGAGCAATGTGTGTGTATCTTAATATCTTTAGCAACAGTAAATACAGGTTGTCTTCTATCAATGTATTGATTGTTCTACTGAAGACACATTGAAAGAGTGTATAAAGGTCTTATGAAAGCAATTATGTTGGCTTGGTGCCTTTCAGCGTAGGTGAGTAATAATTACCTAAGAAAAGCAGCACTGTGGACAGGAAATCAATAATCATAAGCACTGAAATGTAGTTACATACAGTGTAGATATTGTAGTCTAAGCTGTGTCTTATTAAAGTATAAATCAGCAAGAACTCTATGCAAACGTGACCCATAGCAATCACTGTGGATCAGCTCCCCTGCAGCTATAAGGAGTGGAAATGTTCAGAGGTACCTTGAGGGTCTGTAAAAAGGGACATGAAACAGTGACGACTACATCTTGATCAGATTTCCCCATTTTGTCCCCTCAGGAACCGCACGTTTGTCTTCCTCTTTGCAGTACAAGATTAAAACAGATAATATAAACTGTGCGTGAAAAACTGGAATTAAACATCATACGAGGTGATTTCATCGCCTCAGGTTATCCAACAGTGATATCAAATATTACATAAAGGAAGGGTTACGTAAAATGTGAGGAACAAGTCCGAATCAACCAACAAAACTACAGTATCACAGCACTGTTGGCACCTTGTATGCCATTTAAAGATTACTTGGGTTTTGTTTTGGATGCATCAGTTATGATGATATTGTACCAATTAAGTGCTGACATCTGGTAACACAGTCATGGATGGTTTGCTGAATGGGCCTATAATGGGCACAGGCCCAGGGGCACAAAGTGTTACTCTCATTTTCAAGCCTTGAGTTTGGCATTTCTGCCATCAGCATCTTGGTTTTTGGAGCCAAAAGTGGCCATACTGGGACGACAGGGTGAAGCCAACCTGTTCGTCACGCCCCTCGGCATCTCATACTGATGCACAGGACACCTTTTAGCATATCTATGTGACGCACAGCTGAAACACATTGTAACACGTGGTCAGTGTTGTCAAGTGGTTGTGGTTAGATTTAGGAAACAAACCTACTTGGTTAGGTTTCTAAAAATGTTTTATAACGTAATGTGATGTAAATGCGTCCTGTGAGTGAAGTCACTAACTGTCAGTAAATTTTGTTAGGGAAAATAAAAATTTAAAAAAAACAACTCACTTTTGCTTTCACATGGGACACAAACTGTGGTGTCCTGGGTGAAAGTCTGGTTTTGTTTGACCAAACCACCTCCCTTCATTCCCACCCTATGCTTTCTTTTCATTCTTTATACCACACCAGCTGTACTTTGTCTGTACACTTACATGACATTATAGAAAATCAATTTCTTGTGTTAGTCCAACAAAAAAACAGACTTTTAAAGTACATGTTAACATGTTAGTCTGACTTAAATCATACTAAATTAAATTTCTCAAAGTCGTACTAGATAATGCGATTGGGAGTCAAATTACTCCTGCATGTATACAATCAATCGGACCCGAAATGGCAGAGGCGCTCTGCACATGCTCCACAGTGTCCGCCCCACGCTTTGATCTATAAGTTGAATTGCAATAAGTATATAGCAGAGGAAGAAGCCGGTAACAACATGGTAAAATCTACATCCAGGGACTTGCATTTTTGGACTGCTGAGGAGACAGTTCATGCTGTAAAGTTGTCCGCCATGGTACCAGTTTGCCACTAGCTAACTGTATGTAACTAGTTTGTCAATTGGTCCATGACGTAATAGGTCAACTGGAAAAAGGTCCAATACTAACAAGCTGAGGGAGGTCATATCGCCACCTATCGTAGCGGAGACATACTTCTGTCAATAAATCCATTCCTCTCCCGTGCTTGTATACTGGGACAAGGACAGTAGTCAAATTTAAGGCCTAGTCGAGTTATAAACTTGGCTTGACTTAACTGTGCATGTAAACATACTGACTGTCAAGTATTGCCATGGATGGGTTTACATTGGAGTTAGTTGAAGGACCCTTCATCAGATGAGCCTTGTTAATCTGTTGGAAGGGAAAGTTCCTCTGTGCTCACCTTAAATCTCACTTTAGTACGCATGTATTAAAGTGACACTTACACATGATGATGGTGGATGTGGATCTCTGATGCCTCCAGGCCACATACTCTGAGAGTGGACTGTTCAGTGAAGTGAGACATCTTGTGCCCAGACGTTAAACTTTTGAAATGAACAATTTGCATATTCAGGGATTCTGGATTTTTACATGAGGGAGAAGGAAGAGATGTCATTTTAAGATTCTTAAATGAGTTAACTGAACTTTTTGGTGGAAAAACCATATCAGACAAAAATTATTATAACAAGAAAATTGCTGAAATATGTCTTAAACATGTCTGAAAGGGGAAATGCTTGAGCTGTCATAATGTCTGCCTTTGTTTCATTCTCCTCGCCGTCCCTCCTTCAGCCATATTCCCACTCCACCAGTCCCCTACGTTACCACCCTCCATCCATGCACCAGATGCCCTCAGACTCTCCCACCTGTCCCAGTCATCTGACTCTCGCTTCCACCTGCTCACCTGTTTCCACTTTACCTCTTCAGCCTGCAGTATTTATATCGGCCCATCTCCACCTGCTTCTTGCCAGATTGTCAGTGTTGTTGTGTTGCTCATAACCTTTGAATCCAGTCACCTGTTCCTGTTGCCTGTTTCTGCCCTGCTCACCTGTTGTGCCCCTGACTTTTTGGACTGCCAACATGTTGCCAGCCTGTGAGCTTGGTCTTGACCATCGGCTTCAGTAAATATTCCTTTATCTTACCTGCTTGCCTTGTTTGCATTTGAGTTTTCCTCCCTCTGTTGCCTGAGTTCTCCATTCGTGACATTAGTTACAGTTTGACTAACACGCTGTACTTCTAGAAAATGCTTTGGAAGCCTTTTTCAGCTACTGAAAAAAGAGACCAGCATCCCATCTAATTATTTGGTCACTGTCTGACATGTAAACAGTAGGCAGCCATTGACCCAGTGTTGCAAACTTTGCAATTTTCTCGCTAGGTCTGGTAAATTTTAAGACCCAACATTGACTCACTGTGTCTACTTCACAGCTTCCTGTGTTCAGTGAGAAGCAGTGAGCACTGTTGCTGCTCACTCCATACCAGAAACCCGATTTGTTCTACACATGTGCAAAGACGATAGGGGTTAGGCACTGACCTGGAATGGTTCGGGTCAGGACAGCCGATTGGACTTGAACAAATCGAGTTAGTTTACCTCGCAGAAGCCAATCACTAAAGTGAATGTGCATGCCAGTGTTCCTAACAACCAGTCAGTACTCTCCATTGTTTGTCAAACTCATTCTCTTTTTGCTTTTGTTCTAAATTAAAATATTAACTATTTAACTCAGTTTCATATTTCACTTGATTTACGTTACGTTTTAGTTTGCGAGGTTTAAGTCAGTATCAAAACCCATCGGAACTCTTCGAAAGGATGATAAAGCCTCTGGGGAAAATGGCAAATGGTGTAACCAGTGGATATCCAGGCTGAGATATGGGTGTTAGTTGTTTCAGCCTATGGCCTCATTTACACTGCAAGCGATGCTTCGCAGAGCGCTCGCGAAGCGGTCCACAAGCGTGGCGGCAGCACACGTGTATTCACACCAAAACCGAACAGACGCATTGCGCAGCGGCCGCTGCTGTCCCGTCAAAATACAAACCACACCCGAACAGTTGGTGGCGGTAGTGCACCATGTTTGCAAATCTCCAATAAACCCCAAAGAAGAAGAAATGAGTTTGGACCCAAAGCCCAGGCTGGACAGGTTCGTGCAGTGATTGTTCCAACGCTTGTAGAATTAATATTTAGCACTACAAATGGGTAAGTACATGAAACGTGCCTCTCAGGTCTCGCTTGGTCTACGGTGGCCGAGAGAGGTCACAACACACACAAACTCGTGTTTTATGTTGAATACCACAACCATTTTTTCTCTGACCACACCATCCACCATCCTCTCCACCTTGTGATGACAATGTCAGCTCATATATTGTGTCACTTTATAGGTGTTGATATGATATAGACGAAATGTACAAATGTATTATTGGTTTGCAGAAATGTACAATACCAACATTTGCTCTTGGCGACTGGGCTACTGTTTTAAGAGTTCAAGGCTTAAATGCTAATTTACAAGTCACACATTTCCCTAATTTCACCTCTTTTCACGCAGAGATCAGGCAACATTACTTTTGTTGAAGCTGCAGGATTTCACTCGGGCTTCAGTCTTGGTGTCTGTTCCTCAGAACCAAATGGCGAATGGTGTGATGTGCGGGAAAACTTCTCCAAAAATGTTGCCTCAATGGACCATAATGCATTGCAACCACAATTACCATAGCACTTCGAGTAAGTGGTGCAGCTGCAATCACAGACATTCCAATTCTGGCATCCATCATAATGGCCGATTTTTACATCCATGCAAAAGTTGCATATTTGAACAGTGACAGAGATTTACAGCACCTCTCTGGGATTTATTAAAAGGTATTCTGGGATTTGCAGGAAATCACTAATTGAAGAAGATGGTTCTAGGCTGATTTTAGGAAACAAGGACATCAAAAACGTAACTCCTGAATATCCCAGCCTGAGAAAATGTAGGTGAGATAGAAGGATTTTTAGATGATTCTAGATTCTCCGATGTGCCTATAATGCTGAAGAGGATGTAAGAGCCCAGGATGTAGAGGATGATCAGCATGCTCCCGTCTCGTAGAGGATCTGACATCAAGGGGGTGGGAGAAAGGGCACCTCTTCCCACATGATTGAGGTGAGGCAGGGCGGTCATTGGACGTGAATGTCATGTATGAGAGATCAATGGAGTGACAGGAGCCAGCAGAGAGGCACGGCACGCTGACAGCTCCGCCATGAATATTTACAGCCTCGCCTTTCTGTGTGTCTGCAGGAGCCCAGCACACCCTCTCCTCTTTGAGTTTGACACAGACAGCCTCTTATGTATGCGGGTGTCAAAATGTGTGTGTTTTTAACGAGTAGCTTTAAACAACAGACTTGTTTGAAGGTTTAGGCAACAAAAGCACTGTGGTTAAGGTTTGAGAATTAAGATTTGCTTTCTGTTCAATGTTAATTTATTCATTATATCTCATGCTCAGATCGCTGCAGACTTTTCATCTGAGTTAAAACAAAATCCTGATTTTTTTCCTCACCTTAACCAAGTGCTGTGAGAGTCAAACCACAACTGATAATGTTTAATAATGCTGTCTTCAGGACAAGGCAGATATTTTGGTGGACAATAAATAAAATATCTAATCAGTGTATGTTTTACTGATACAATCAGCACCAGCATTTTTGTGACTTCTGAGATCTGTTAATCCATTAAACTGTTTTGGTATTTTGGGGCATGGAAACTCCATCCTCAGCATTTTCATCAGCAGCAGGCTGCATTATTGACCCAGCAGACAAAGAGGCAGACAAAGTTAACAATTAGTTGGTGGTTAAGACAAAAAGAGAGTTATATATTCGACTTACATTTGTCAGGTGGACAGAAACATGACTCTCTTAGCACTCCGAACGTTGTCAGTCTCATGATGTACGGTTTTGAAATTATAATATAATATTGAAAATTGAAGCAGCAGAATGAGAGATATTGCTCTATGTATTCCACTCGCTTCTTCCTTGTCAAAACCCAATGCGTACATTACCCAAAATGCAACTCAACCACTGATAGTTCAGTTTGAGATTCTGATGTGTCAGCTCAATGACGAACCTACACCATAGCCTATGTGGCCTAAGCCTTTATGAGCATTTATACCTCTGCGGTGGTGTGTCTGTGTCACTCTGCAGTTACACTTCCAAAACACTAATCGGCTGTGGGATTTCTGTGAAGTGCTGTAAAGTTTAATTGATTCATCACACCCAAAATACATATTAAACATGGCTTAATAGCAACAATTTCAAACACAAGTACATAAATTGGCTTCCTTATAACACGCAGGATTCACAGACAAAGCACTTGAAGCACGTAAACCCTTAAGACACCGAACATAACTTACAATTTGTTGACAACGTTTCTCTCGTGCGCGCGCGCTCTCTCTTTCTCTCTCGCAGTCTCACTCGGTTTCTTTTCTTTTGACTTTTCTAAGATGACAGATGCTGAATATATACTCCCTATCTGATGCTGTGGCTGTTTGTGGTTGGCTGAGAGGGATG